>NW_009604358.1:14790-29003 GCF_000690535.1 Cariama cristata | reverse complement strand
GCTCTTCCAAGAAAAATACCTTTTGCTAATACTCATTCTGTTCTGGCACCTGGCTTAAGCTGTTCTGGCAAAAAAGTAAGCTGGTGTGAGCTGTATCACCACTAAGTGTTTTTGGTCAGACTGCTTTGACAATATTTCTAATCTTTCTTAAGAGTAGACCAAATATGGCTCTGCCAGAAGTCTGGGAAGCAGTCTCCAAGGAGAATGTGACTCACTCGGAAATTGAGGTGGGCCCCAGATGAAAATGTGGTTCAAAGTTGGTTGAGTATAAAAAGGCAAAAGAAGATAAGGCTTCATGAATGCATTGATTTGTAATACAGCTCTCCTACTAATTTCTGGTTTCCCATGTCATGCCAGGTCTATTGCTTCACTGTCTTCACAAAAGACTAAACACTCTCTTAAAAAGAAAAGTTCTCACCATGATTCATTTTGTTTTATTTTCCATATCCCAAGGCACTATTTTCTAGGACTTTTAATGCCAGCATAAATCTCAGCAATGACATCAACTTTCTATGGACTAAAACTTGTGTGAGCTGAAAATCAACCACCCTGTCTAGTTTGGAAAATTTTTCATTGAGCTAAGGTTTTAGAAGAGTGGAAGAAATATAAATTACAATGCATTATTTCATTCAAATTCAAACATTTAGTTTCATGCTTTGAGTCAAGTCTGTTTTGCTCTGAGTGGCGGGTTTGTTGAGGCATGGGGAGTATTTCTAAATCAAACTCAAACTCTGTGATCAATCCGCCCTTCTGTTGCACTCAGATTTATTTATTTTTTTTTCCTGTTTTGTTTTGGGGTTTTTTGGTGTTGTTTGTTTTTCTTTTTTTTTTTCCTCTCTTTTCTTTTTGGTAACATTTAGTTTCTTAAAATTGGAAGCCTGAGAGTTGATTACAGACAGTACTGTCTTGATACCTAGGTGTTAGGCTTCAAGTGTTGGAGACAGCGTTTTCTATCCTTGCAGTCATGGGTGCATCTTGCTTTCTTGAGATGAGCAGAACTCAGCATCACCTTCGGTGGTGAGGTCTTCCTCGGGCAGCTCTGGAGAGCTCTCAGGGAATAAGAAATACCATTCAGCTCACCTGGCCCCAGCTGTCGAAGCACTGCAACACCAAGGTCATTTAGGAAAGTAGTATAATGATAAAAAAATTGAACATAAGGTACTGAATATAATCCTTTAAAATCAGCTAGCTCAAAAGGGATGAAGTTGCTGTAAACCTTCCAGGGTTTTTTAAGTCCAATTAGTATTTGATTACTTTTTGCTATACGTTCCTCTTCACACCCATCTCTTGCTTGAAAATGATGAAAATTTTTCTCAAGTCTGGCAAAAAGAGTCATGTTAGGGAGAGCAAAGGTTTGAGAAAACAATAAGCAATCGAAGGAATTCCTCTAAGTTATTTATATACAATTTAAATTTGGAAAGATAAGATATTAGCAGTTAGCATTGATGCCTATCCTGATTTTTTTTTAAAACTTGATACTGACCATCAGCTTATGGTGGACCATCCCCTCTTCAAATAAACAATAACACTGAATGAAAAATACTGTCTCAAAGTCACTCCCCATTGTACCTTTCTTCTTGGCTTCTTGTAACAAATGATCCCAGTGCTTTTCTGGAGAAATTAAATGTTGGCTTTTGTGGGGTTTTTTTTAGATGAAACTGAGGCACACATTGACTATGAAGATAACTTTCCTGATGACAGATCGATACCTATTGTTGAGAATGAACATGCCAACGGCAAAGAGGAAATCGAGCAGGAGCAAGAACAGCTTTCCTTCAGCAAAAGTTCAGAGGAAGGAAGAAGTGGAAGTACCAACGACGTTACTCAGGGCACAGACACTTCTGAAAAAGGAAGCAGGGCACCAACGGAGTCCCCCGTGTCACTCCTAAGCCAAAAAAACTTGTTTTGGTTTCCATCAGAGGCTTTCAGTGAGCCTGAATCAGAGAAAGAGACAGATGATTCCACTAAAGCGCAGTTTTCTGAAGGCGATAACCACATCGGAGTGAAGACAGCCTATGATGAACCTGGTGCCAAAATGTTTTATGACAGTGAGGATTTCCCCATTGGACCCATTCTCACAACTAACGACACAAAGGCAGAGATAGATGCCATTGCCATCACTGATGAGTCGTGGTTAGATGGCTACCCGGTAACACAAGAAGTGGTGGAAGATGATGAAGAGGAGGGGGATAAAGTTGATGGTTCGATGGGAACAGAAGATGACGTCGTCCTCACAACTGACCAGCCGAATCATGTTGAAGTAAGAAAATCGGGCAACGGCAGCCCAGCTCCAGAGGAAAGCTTAACACAGATTGTGGCAGCAACAACGGGGATAGATGACGAAGGGGCCAAAGAGACATCGGTACCACTTACATCAGTCAGCGGTCTGGAGAACTTAAGCGTGAGCGGAGGTTACGATGATGCCGCATGGGGCCACCCAACCACATCTCTGGAAACTGTGACTCAGGAGCCCGGTACAACGATGCTGTTTGACATAACCAGCTTAAAAACGTCGACGTCAGAAACCTCTGTGATGGCCAGCCCCTCTGATCACACTCCATATGCAGAACCAAAAGAAACAACCACCTACCCAGCACAGGTAGCAACCACTGCACCAGCTCCAGATATCGTTACTGACACGTCATCCCAGGAATTAGCTGAGCAAGAGAATCTCACCCAGGGCCTTGGAGAAAAGCCCGTCCCCACTTCCGAGCCGTGCGAGGGAGAGGATTGCTCCAAGTCCAGTAAAGGTGCTATCATAGCAGTAATTGTGATTCTTCTCTGCTTGTTACTGGTTGCAGCTGTACTGGCTGTGTGGTTTTTCAAAAAACGGCAGCAGAAAAATTCTGTCTATAAACTAAATGGAAGGTGTCAACCTAGACATCATTGCTACCACCACTACCACCAGCAGCACATCGAAATGCAGAAAGTCTAAGCAGGGGTCTTTTGGCAGAGATGCTAGAAATCGGAAGAAAAACAAATTGATGCTAGAAGGATCACATGACTCATGGATGCTAAAATCCAGCAGTGCAGAAAGCAGAAGAAAAAAAAAAGAATGCTAAAAGAACATAGAAGACAGAAGAGATTTCGTCCTTTTGAAATCTCAGTTTAGCATATTCGACCTTTCAGAGCTGAAGAATCTGTATGTTTTTATCACAAGGGTCTTTTGGAGACATCAGCAGGACACAGCGTGCTTGGTAGTACATCTACAATTTGTTCCGCTTTTACATTTTGCCTCTATTAATAATAAATTAATTGATTAATTTCTGTGTTACCTGGTTATAATGTAATGGCAGGGCTGGTCAGGCCATCTTGGTCTATTCTCAGCGGAAGAGGGAAAGAAGGAGGGAAGGAGGGAAGAAAGATGTTTTTGGAGCAACCACACATTTGGTGTTTGTTCCTTTTTTAGAACCTGCCCAAGCTGGTCAGGGTAAACCACCGTAACAAATTATTACCTGACATGTCTTAAAAAGAAAAAACTATTTGCTACCATATTTTAATGGATAGTATTGCAATGATTACTAAGGTACTTTTCTTCAACGTTGTGAATTTAACAAGCCACAAATGTTGGATCATTACGCTATTTTTCTGGAAGGTGTTCTTTTAGCCTTAGGGAAGAAGTGCCATTCTTATACTAATCTGTTTGTAAAAATCGTGATGTCTCCCTGGAATTCAGAGAATACTGTAAGTGCCATTCTTCCTGGAGTATCAGCAGGAGAGGAGTCAGAGCACCTTTCGTGCCAGGTGTTATGATGAATAGCCTCTTATTACAGAGCCAAACAGTGCCGAAGCACTTCCCAGGGGAACTCTAGATAAAGTCGGCTGCTTTTCGGAACACGATACCGACTGACCAAGATACTGAATTTTAATTCGCAGCCAGTAGTACCTCTGGCAACTGAAGCCATGTATAATACTTCTGCCACATGAACTCTGCGGAAAGACTCATTTTCGCCATTCTGCTCTTCCACCAGCTGGAGGGCTGTCTGGGGTGGACACTGGCTGTGGGAGATGGGTATCCACTTTGAATGCTGCTTATTGTGGTTTTAAAGATAAAGCAAACCTGGGAAAGAGAGAAATCGCATCCGGTTGATAACATGCAAACACTTGGCTTTTAGACTAGGTGTTGGTGTGAAAACACAGGGGCTTTTCCATGTTCCATTTCCAACAGTTGTGAAAATAAGCAGGGAGAGAGGGGAGGATGCTTTCTAGAATCCCTTAACACAGTTCTGGTGAGTTTAGTATGAAATACTCTTCCTTACCTTTCCGAATGAACAGGAGAAAGACTGGCAACTGTGAATAATCTGCAGGTCAGAAATCAATTCACCTGCCACTCTGTTTTACAGCCTTAGCCAAAATAGGCCAGTAGTTCAACACATCACCGCGCTGGAGTAAGGAAAGGTGACCGGGTGGAGCTCACCCTTGAGTCACGGCGGTAACCGTCCCTAACTCCACGGAGGGCAGACTTTAGGAAACGGAGTGCAGAATTGGGGCCGTCGTACATACGGCCATCGATCTCAGTCCTGGTAAGGAAAACAAAGCATCTTTAGATGACAGCTATACGTATATGTTATCTTGGAGAATTTGACCTCAGAGTGGTAAGAGGTGAACCTAACTGCCTGGCAAGAGCCACAGTAAATAAAGAAGGACAGAAACTGTACAGATTTGTAAATATTGTGTTCTCTGACATATGCATGACTTTATGCTTTTAATGCATTCTAGACTATGAAATAACCCAGAATTTCTGTTGTAAACTATTTTTTTATGCAGTAACGTTTTAAAAAAAAAACAAAACAGAACAATGGATTTCGCACTAAGCAACTTTATGGAGACTGTTAACTCAACTAAAACATCCCTTCTGTAATCTCAAGGAAATATGCAGAAAAATAAACACAGAAACAGCCATTAAAAATACTGTTTAACTGAAAGGTACAAGTATGTGTTACAGTCCTGTGTAGCATCATTCAAAATGAAAAGTCAATACTATTTGGCTCAGGAACTGGACATGTGAAAGTGAGACTCAAAATATAATTACAAATACAAATCGTACAGGGATCTTATTTGAGACTTAGAAATACTTGTTATTCATGAACCAGAAGAAAATGTACGTTAACATAATGCTTTGGAGGTATTTAAATAAAAATCAAGTTACAAAAAAAGGGGAAAGAAAGTGCCTGTGTGAGTTCTTGTGCAAATCATCCAGCTTGCCCACATGTTTATGGAGAAAAGATAGGTCTGACACTTGGATAATTCTTGTAGAAGACACTTTGATATAAAAAAAATTAGCTGAAAAAATGTTCAGCTTAGGCTGCCAGCCTGGCTCTCCTTCAGAAGACCATCTACCCCCTTTCGCAGCAGCATCTGTTTGTACTCACGGTTTCGACTTTACCAGAATGATTCAGGGAGTTTGGGAAGACTAATAAACAGATGGGGGTAAACAGCCCATGAATGGTAGATTTGACTTAGACCTCCTTTTTTGTGCAAAACTTGGCTAATCAAAGACAGTAGAGATGGCAAACAATAAATATAGTACAGTAAGTACAAAATCTGAAGATGCTAAGGTCAAAATACAGTAGGGGATGAGTTCCTTATTACAGGAATTAAGAGCTGAAAGTGTCGGCTGTGGGTTGAAATTAGGGAAGGAAAAAGGAAAGGGGGAAATATCGGATGGTGACATCCAGTCATTAAGCGACTGATCTGCTGCTCTGTGATAAAAATCATGTATCGTCCTCTGCTAGGGAAGCCACGTATTACAACAGGCTGGCCAGAATCGGCTCACGGGCGTTACGATGGAGATACAATCTTCCTTTCCCCTCCTTTCCTTTAGGAACAACCACCCCCTGCGTACAGATCCCGTGCTGCTGCGTCTGGGCAGAGCCCTGTAAGACTTTGCAGGCTGAGAAGCGATGCGCTGGGGCGCAGCGCGGAAGCTACTGGTAGGGTTTGGGGGTTCAAGCCCTTGCAACCAAAAGGTGTTTGCTCCCCTTGGTGCAGAAACACTGGGATCATGGATTTTAGGTATTCAGAAAGTCCTCAGGCTGAAATCCCCTCAATTTCTGTGCTTGTCCTTGCATTTGCCAGCTGGATGACAATATATGGTTTAGTGTGCTGCGCTGCCCTACTGCATGGTGTACCTCCAAAGCGCTTACGTTGGGGATTTGGGGCCACGGGCATTGAAGCCAGCACAGATTGATTTTTTTCTTCAGTGAAAAGAATTCGTGGGGTTTTTATACCCAATAATTTGTAACGCAAAGCTACAACATAATACGCAGCTGTGAAAGATCAGAATGTGTAGCTGTGAATGACCATTTTAAAAATTAGTCGTAACAAGAAATGATTAGATAGTTTTAAGATTTGTCCAATTACAGGGTTACCGCCAGCTCAAGATAATACTTAAATGTTTAATCCCTTTTCAGATAAGTCATAGTGAGAATGGGGCAAAGGCAGAAAGCCCCAATTTTTTTCTTAAAGTTAGGAGTCACATAAAGTTACACCTCTGACCCCCGTATTTCCACTTGGAAGTAAGCAAGTTCCATTACTTTGCAAAAGAATTAATCAGGAAAAAAGCACATTTGTTACTTCATGCCACTTAAAAGGCCTGCCCATGAGATACATTAAAGGGAAGAAAAAGTTAAAAATAATCAAAGAAAACTTAGAAAGTTTTTCTACAGAAAAAGGTTAGCATTTATAAACTTAAAAATTCAGAACTCTCTACAGAATTTAGTTTCCATGTATCATTGGTACTCTAAGGAGAGAAAGAGGGGAGGGAGGAGAGCTGTGTGTCTAAACCGCTGAATATTTCCTTGCCAAAAATAAATAAATAAAAAGGTATCTATTTATTTTAATATTTTTTCCTAGGCACTGAAGAGGACTTAGGATACAAACCCCTGATTTGCTGGGGTGTGCAACCCAACTTACTTTGGCTATTTCTTACTTAACTTCTTTTTTGTATATAGCTTAAACTCTCCACACTAGGTCATTCAAGTCTTGAGTCACCAGAAAAAAGAAGTCGCTGTTTAAAGTATGGCAGACAACCAAAAGTTCAGACAGCTGCAATGAAGGATTAGTTGTGGGTTTTTCTCACTGCCTTGCTACAAACTGCATCACAGCTCTATGTTCAAACATTATTAAATGGGAATGTTTTCTCTGGCACCGACTACTTCTCCCCACAGTTTAAGTATTGAATTTTTTTAACTGAAGTAGCTTTGGTTTACAGCTCACATTAGAACTTAAAAACATATTTCCATAGTAGCTGGCATATGCAGGCAACTGTTTATTCTCAGTACCAGCCATAATAAACACTTGTCCTTTTATAATCCAACAAATCTTTGTCTAATCACAACTCCATTTTCAGAGCTGTAAAATTTGCATGCTATTTAAACCATTTTTCATGAAGACTCTCTAGAAGTTGAAAGATTTTCTAAGCCTGCCTTCATTATCAACACCGACCCATGATTCACCGTAAAGGATGTGAAGATAGGCAGCGGGTATTAACGGCAACAGTCTATTGAGAAAAAGCTTCTTAAAGCAGGTCATGCTACAGGATTTTTCAGGGAATACCTTGTCTTGAGGAGTCCCACCTTTAACTCTAGCTTGAACTTACTCGGGCAAGTATGAAGAAATGCCACCTCCTTGGTCGGCCGGGCTTTCCAGGTGAATAGAGAACAGCATCCGACTAACTTCTGGGTTTATATTTTAGCATTCCAAAGCAGTAAAATTCTGGAAAATGGAGCAATTTGAATTTGCTTTTGGCTCATGCTTTGTCAACAGAAGTAATGAAGGTCTGCTTGCAGAATCGCTACGGTGAATGAGAGGGCCCAGCAGGACATTTGAATTCCTGTTGAATTTGCCAGAACTGATCATTCTAAAAGTATTTGTTTTTCGTAGCTGATTTTATTGGCTATCGGAATCACCGAGACACAGAACTATGGAGCCTGTGATGCTGTTTCATGGGAAGATAATCAAACTTCGAGGAGAAAAATCACTACCACCCTTCTTCCTTTTTAAATGAATATTACTATTTATGAGGATGAATTAGCAAGAAGCCGGTACTACATGAAGAATTACTATCACTAAGAGCAGGTATTAATTTGAAAAAGATTACATACTGAGCACAGTCTGTCAGACACACTGATTTCCAACCTGTGAACCTCTTCCCTTGCCCAAGCTTTGGTTCTTACAGAAGAAAGATCGTCCTGACCGCCAGCAGTCGTGTGTTTCACATAACCAAACAGCCATTTCAGTGTGCCGGTGTTTGTGACTCAGGTTAATCTTCAGCTTTCAAGCAGCTCCCCATCACGCAGGACCCCATCCAACAAGAGATGGAGCAAAGGACTTACATTGCGTGCTGACCCTCGTGCGAGCCATCTGCCAGAAAATGGACTTCACCCACTGTTCACCGTTGCTTGTGGGCAACGGAGGAGCAGAGGCCAACAGCAGCTACCCAAATAGCCGGCTTTGCTATGAGAAATGTGAGCAATTATTAAAAAGTGTCATTGTACAGCTCTACAACAGGCAATACTACCACCGAGGTCATCTCCAGGGTCAGCAGACACATGGTACCAATGCTGCGTTGAGGTCAGTCGCACGAACGCGGTGGCTTCAACAAAACGACGCTTCCCTGAGCATCAGCATCATACTGTCAGCTTTGTCAAAAAAAGAAATGGAGACAACATCGGGTTAGGCAGAAGCTGCTAACATCTGAGGCAGACAACTCACAACTGCAAGAATTTGGGGTGGCAGAAGGGAGGCAAGAACCATATTCCCACAGCCTCCCAAGAAGAGCTGGCAGGATCAGAGAAGTGGAAGAAAAGACACTAATTTATTGCAGTCACATGTAAATGTTGGCATTTAACAATAGCAGCAGCAAAAGAAAAATCAGTTAAAAGAACCTGAGAATGCTGAAAAAAGCCACAATAAATACAGAAGAACTGGAAGAGGAGCTATTTCTCATTAGAAAAGAACAAGGGTTTGAGAACTACTTGTACTTATTAAGATTGAACTGGCTTGGGACCATATGTAGTGGAAATTAAGAAAGCCAGAAAAAATCCACAGACACTTGAACAAAATTAAAAAGGGATCAGAGTGCCATTTCAGGAGGCCGCAAGAGTATCAGTTGCCTCCTCACGTTAAATGGAATGGTAAAGGACATCAGACTTTCTTAACGTAGGCTTAAGAAAAATAAATCATTGGCTAATGGACATCTTAGTAAATCATGAAATCCCCACTCGAGAAGGCACAATGGCAAGGGGCTTTTAGCTGTAAGGTTGAGAGCTGAGGAAATGACTGAACATGAAAAGAGATCAGCTAAGGAAGCCTTAAAGACAGAATCACAAGCTTACCAGAAAATGGATAATACCCGAGAGACCTACAATGGTTGAATAACTGTTTGATGAAGAGGAAAAATCAGGGCTCATGGGCACTAAATGTATCCCCAGCGTAACCCATTGAAGTCAAATGAATCACAAAACAGGTTAACTCTGGTGCTCAGTGTTTTACTGGTGGAATGAAAATATTGCGGTAATTTTACCACATACTTTGTTCTTTAAAAAAGATTATAGCAACCTCTGACAATTAGTGCTGGAGAGGGGAAGGGAGTTCTTTTAACTGGGAAGAAATAATTCTGGGTGGCAAACCACAGAGATCCTGCAAGTGATTTTCTGTTGTCTCGTACCTACTGTCGTCTACGCTACCTGCTTCACCAACAGGCAAACTCTGATCAGGAGCTTCATGCACACGTTATCTCCACACAAGATGTAGCGTTATGGCAAACCTCAGGCCCTATAACTTGAATTATAGGCACCTCTCTCGGAAGTCTTTAAGGTTTCACACTGCAGAACCTACAGAGAGTGCGCAAGAGCTAGGGCACCACAGAAACACAGCGCCAGGCAATGGTCCTTGGGCTTGGCAGAGCTCCCAAGTCACTTTGGTAAACGGTGACAAGGAAAGAATAAACTAAAAATGTGGTACAATGAAGGCGATGGAGATGGATACATCCACCCTCAACCAGCTCCATGCCCTTTCATGGCAGGATTTCTGCATTCAAAAGCTAGCGTATCAAAGACAAAGTTATTTGGAAAGCAGAAGGACAAAAGAGGCCTCTTCAGTAGTCTTGTGCACTAATTCACTACTCACCTCTAACACAGTGGGTTTGGGGCCTTCAAAGTATTTCTGTGTTGGGCTCAGCCACATAGTTAATAACAATGTCAGGAATTCACATGCAAATATTATTTTTCATGATTTCACTTAAAATTGCCTCAGTGTCCACCTGTACTTACTTTTGGATGAAAACTATGCAGACAGTCCCACCAGACTGAAAAAAAACATGCAAAGTGTTTTCCACAGAAGAGAATACTAAATACATCGACCATCCTTATTTTATACAAGATTGGCCCTACCTCACACAGGAAACACAAGTTGTTCCAACAGAAAGAGTAAGAATTGGTAGGAAGAAGGAATTATTTATTATCCAGTTCTAAGTGACCTCAGTTTCACATCACAGAGTTTAATTTAGTTTTTAAGAAAGATCAATACTGCTTACAGAATTCTTTAAGCAATTTTTGCAAGATCACTAGTTGTGCTTTGTTAATCACCTTATTTCAGCTATTTAAATGTACCTTAACATGGGATGGAGTATCACTTTATTCATCATCATAGAAAAAGACATATATAAATAATACAATACATAGCTCAGAAAGGCTAGAGGAACTGTTTCATCAGTTCTCACAAAAATTCTTCGGAATTTCTCTCACGAAATCTCACAAAAGTTCTTCGGAATTTAGCTGTACTGTTATAACTTAGTAGAACAGCACTGAAATGAGGAACCTTAGTGTTAGCCCAGAAAATACAAATAGTCTGTTTTGTTGTGTTTCTGTAAAGGAAAGAAAGCTCAAGAGGGAAACCCCTATGCACCAATTCTGGAAATGCACAGTGAAAAGCCATGCCCACAGAGAGTCAGTGCAGCATGGAAGTGATCGTTCAGGAGTGGATCTTGTGATGTACGGTGGAGCTTAAAGGAGCAGCTTTGAGGTATATCTAACTGGAACTACAGGTGACCAAAAACAATAGGAAGGAGCAATGGTGAGTCTTCACTTTTGTAGAATACTTTGTGGTCATTTCACTCATCAGGATTCCTTCTTTTCCTCCACTTCTAACAGCTCATCAAGGAATTCCACAACTTCACCCTAGAAAGGATGAAATTTAACAGAGTTACACCTGTACTGCAAAATCAGTGGAAAATTTTAACTGTTTCAATCAAAACATAAACTGTAATAGTAGGTGTCTAAGTATTTTTTAACACCCTTCATGCAGAAGCTAGCACAGCAAGCCTATAAAATGCAAGTAAATGGCCCACACAGGGGTAGCACAAGTACTTGCAGTGACATACAGACCTTAAAAGAAGGAAATGTTACACTTCACAGTAAAGCCTCTTGTACTTTTTCAGGTATTTAAATAGACAATGGAATCCTCAAACTAAGAAAGTAGAGGCATAAATGTTTAAAGCAGCCGTTAAATTACAGAATTGTTAAAATACCATAAAAACTTAAAGAATTTTAGAAAGCTTCAAAATTCAAAGCAGAAGTGTTTTGTAGAACCGTAACTTTGACTTTGCAACCGTCTGCTCTAACCGTTTATGTCACAGCCTTCAACACACACCTCCATTTTCAACCATAGATCTTCACATGCCACGCTTCAATGCAGCAAAATGTACAGAACCAGAGATACTTCAATGTTTTCCGCACTGGAAACAAGTATGTTGGATTTAGATTCAGACCAGAGAATATTTACAAGCTCCACTCTGCTAATACAGGGTACCAACACAACGTAACAATCCAACTTTATTTAAACTACTCTTAACGCAGTTGTATGTCATATGCCATAGTCAAATGTCTTCCTGCAGTCAAGCCTGAGCACTGTGGGACGATACAGCCCGGCCGGCTGGAATTCACTGCCTTCTCAACCAAGCTACAGGAACTGAGCTAAAACCTGTTGTAATCACGTCCAGCCCAAGGTAACACCTCCCGTAGTGAGAAGCACGTAGCTAACAGCAAATGAGCGGCAGCCGTGGTAGCCCATCTGCTGGCACCCTCAGAAATACTCATATTTGGTATTTTACGGTTTGCCTTCCGTGCACAGTTCAGACACAACGCTGCCCGAGATGGGAGACCCCGTGGGAATGCCTGTGCGTATTTTCACTTTTTGATACAACTCATATACTGAGCTGTAAGAGAGATGCGGATGCTCAACATTACATTTCCAACCTTTTATTCTAATAAGTACAATGCTACGTTAAACTGTTTTAATTTAACTGTGGGGTTTTTAAAACTTTATTATCCTTCCTTTCTTGACATAAACTTATGTTCTAAAAAGGTCTTAAGATGTCATTTAGTTTTTTTCAAAAACAAATTGTCACTTCCTGATAGAAAAATATTCTGCTGGAAAATCTGATCAGCTCTTACTCATTCTCACGTTTAAAATAATAAGAATTTTTAACAGTTATGTTGAAAGCAAGTCATCCTTGCTTGGATGCTCATTCTCCCTCTTCACTTCACCCCCCCATTCCAAGTCTTTGTGAACTGTATTAGGCTTCTCAGTCTGCCTGATGAAGACTGTGAACAGTATTTTACAATCCTAATTAAATTTTAAGCACATTTTTGTCTAGAAAGGTACAGCACCTTCCAGACACATGCAGTTTGAGACTCAAAATTTTAGTTTTCTGTTCGGCTGAGGAAAGGGCATTAAAACCTCTGCCAGTGAAAATAATAAGAGAAAACAGAGAATTTTTGTCTATTCTGAATGCAACAATTGTATTATGGTTATGGTGATTAAAAATACTAACATCACATTTTTCAGAAGTGTGATTAGCAAAAAGAGAAATAATGAGACCCAAGCATACAAAAATAAAGGCGGGAGGAAAGCTGGCTGAAATAACTGCTGCTCTTGTTCCCTGCTTCACAGTTCCATCTCAAAAGACTGTTCTGCAACTATGAAGTAGTTTTAGCAAGTTCTGAAGGATGGCAATTTATTTTGCTTTGAATTTGTTCAAAACATCTAAGTATCCCATTCAATAAAAACACAAGAAAAAACGCCAGCACTTTCATGTTCCCTACTGGTTGCAGGAAATCTGGCAATCGGAAAACAGAAATTGGACATGTCTGTATGTTTTCCTTTGTTAGAAGTATTTTGATTGCCCAAGGAGCCCAACGGTGCAAGGAACTCAAGACCCCTTTACAAATGCACATGAAGAAAGAGCCAGTAGGTCCAACAGATGCCACGCAAGCAGCTGAAAGCTACAGAAACAGAGGCACAGAGGACTTCAGGTCAAGTTTTATAGCACAGCTCCTAAAACCATGGGCACAAGCATTTGGGTACCTCTTGAAGGCCTTGGACAGGCAAGTCCCATGAACTCTGAACACAGGTACGAGACGGGGAATACAGGTGTCGACTACAAGGGTCCCAGATCTAATTCAGACTGATTCTTTTACATCTCAGGATCATAGTGTAATGAAAGAATAGCAGATATTAAAAGGGATTTCTCTCCTCGGTCTACCTGCAGAGACAACCCTCAAAATGTAAGAGTCTGAGAGGTAGGGTGAAAGGCATAAACATCTGACTGGATGACCCAGAGTTACGTAGAAGGAAGACATTGTACCTTTGGTAACTCAACTGTATGGGAACTTAATTCAATTCCTATCATTGTCACGCTCATCAGTAAGACAGGGTATTTCAGAAGACACAGAAGATCCAGACAGAATTCAGGGTTTTTTTTTCTTCTGGTATGTTTTCAAATCCAGAAACACGTAAGAAGCCCAGGTTTTACATGGAAAAAGATATTCAAAAGCAACAGTATTTGAAAAAGAAAAAAAATTTACTGAAATCTGAAATCTCCAGTGCCTAAAATTGATCTCTAAAGGAAAGTATGATGGAAGCTGTTATGGTCTAATGAGAAGTACTGGGGAGTAAGAGGGCTTGAAATATGGCAAAAATATAAAAATAGTTGCCAAAACAATATACATACAGAAAATACGCTGTAATGCATCTGAATAATTGCCTGAATGTTGGTTATTTTTGAGAAGGCAAAAACTCCAGGTTACAGTTAAAGACAAGTAAAACCCATAGTTAAAATATTTTTGCCCGCACATTCACAGTCAGAATGTAAAACATTTGCAAGTTGTCCACAGTGTGGTTGGCAGCCTAACGAAAAGGTGATAATGCTA
>NW_009604358.1:0-14759 GCF_000690535.1 Cariama cristata | reverse complement strand
CGGAAGAGCTGATCCCATTGTCACACCAGCAGCTATGCCCAGATTGATCGCTGTCCTTGCCCCGTTAGCACTCACTTGACACCGCATCAGGCATTTTGCATGACCGAAGTCAGCAAATATTTCACAGGTGTTCAGTCCAGGGAAAAAGCCTCCTGCCTGCTGATATCTAATAACTTCATGCTGGCCTGCTGATCTGGGGTCTGAAATGATTCTCTGGTAGGATTTAAGCATTCAGTGTGATGGAGTTCCTCCCGTTATCTGGTATGCTCTTTGGCTCCTACCTACCTTAATAGGAAGGACATCAAATTTTACATGCAAAGTCAGCTGCAAACCCATAATTCTTTCTGCTGCCAGCTACCAGAGGGGACAACAGCCACCCAGCTCTAATGCAGGTTACATAAATATGCTGCTCAGACACAGTGCTGATGTAAATCAGAGTTGAGCAATATATGACCTAAAGCGTGATGTAGCTGTCTGGCTGGTAGCTAGTAAATCAGTACGTGAAGTCTGGCTAAGCTCAGGGAAGAGAAAGGTTTGCCGCCAGACCAGTACACACGCCGGATAGTTAGGCAGCCAACAACTGGGAATTACGCAGACGGGGACTGCTCGGTCAGCCGCAGTGAAACACGTCCTCCTTGGCAAGCTGGTCCTCGGTCCGCAGTCACGGCCTCCCAGTCTGCGCTGGAGGTCGGGTACACGCTGCGAGTACACCAGCTCTGCCGACAGCCCGCGACCACCCTCCCGGTGCTACCAACCTCTTCCCTCTCCCAATCCAGGGCCAGTCAGTGGAAAAGTGGGAGCGACAAGAGCAAGGATGTATGAGAAAAGATGGGACAGGTACAGCCTGAAAGATGGGAGGCATGATACTGAACAGCGGAAGGGGATGCTCCCAGCCTGCTGCGAGCGGTAGGAAGACCAATCCAGGGCCAGTCAGTGGAAAAGTGGGAGCGACAAGAGCAAGGATGTATGAGAAAAGATGGGACGGGTACAGCCTGAAAGATGGGAGGCATGACACCGAACAGCGGAAGGGGAATGCTCCCAGCCTGGTGCGAGCAGTAGGAAGAATCAGAGAAGCTGATCTGATCAACCGGAGCCTCTAATTATCTGTCAGATGCACAAGTTGAGCACCCTGGGCTTAGATTAACAACTGAACAGAGGCACAAACAGAAAGAACAAGTTTTGTACCACGAAGGTCTTCCTGAAGGTACGTGAGTAGGTGGATTATAATAAAAAATAACTTTAAAACAGAGTTCTTGGTCAATTCTGAATAAACTAACCCAGGCTAGTGAGACTGGTGCACTATTATAAGCAAAGCTAGAGCATTTGGAAAAATAAGTCCTAAAAAGGAGAAAAATGCAGAACTCCTCAATTATTACCACAAGCTGAGTGTCCAAGACCAAGGTACACGTTGGGCCAGGGATTGTTGCCGGTCCTCCCTTATGCAATATTAAATGCTGCATTCACACACACAAAGCACAACCTTTCAGAAGAAACGCCTGTGCTTTGGAGACTCCTGGCCAGCTATTAAAATAAACAGCAAAGAGGAAAAGCTCCCAATGCGTGGCTTAGTTATGGCCCGCTTGAGACTGATGGTCCAGCACCAATTTTTTCTTTTGACAGCAGCATTTAAAAATAGTAGCAGGCAGTAGCAGCTGTAGTGCTCACTGACAGACTCAGACACTTCGCTGTTGTTACAAAGGCTAAGCATTGCCTTCTGCGTAGCAAATATTAATCATTTGTGAGTCCCTGCCTCCACCTACAAACTGTTCTGTCCTTTGTCAGCATGGACTGGAAAAGTTCTGGGAAAAAATAGCTTTCTTGCAAGAACTCATACATTCCATGCGGAATTGCTGATGGCCTTTTCTGTAGGGATTCTATAGGCGCTGCAGTGGAATAGCCTCTTCTTCAGGGAAGTAACAGAGAATATTAAAATAATGGTGATCTAGAATGAATTAAGATCTACAGGAAAATATTATTATGGACAAGCTTTCATGCATGATTATCAGTGAATTAATAAGAAACAGCCTTTATCCTATCTCAACCAATAAACTGAGCCTTAAGAGACAAAACACAGAGCACGAGGAACTGGCTGGATGTCTGTTTCCTTATGGTCTATGACCTAGAAAGAAAATATTCATCCCACAAAATGTCCCCCAGCTGTCCTTCACAGCAAAAAATCAGATTTTGCTAAAGTTCAAAGATCTTAATGACTGGAAACTTGTTCAACAGTGAGAGTAACAGATTTTATTCTTTTATGTACTGGGTGGAGGTGGCAAGGTTGTGGTAGCAGGAAGGGTTGCAGGCATGGCCTCTGTGAGGAGAGGTCAGGGCTGCCCTGTAACTAATGACTAATTGTCCTGTAACTGCCCCGGTAACTAATTACAGTAACTAACAGGAGTGGTGAGAAAGCGTTAGGTTATTAAAACCAGCAGATTTTGTTCAAGGATGAATAACCATCTCGCAAGAGTAGAGACAAAGGTTTGATAGGGACGACTGTGGAGGATACACGCTCCGTGGGCCTGCTAGAGCCTGCAATGGCTCACCACACAGCCCGCTGGCCAGCAATATTTTGGGGGGAAAAGACATTATTTTGGGATATCAGTAAGGCACGTGTCAATGAGTGGCTCAGCCTGAAAGGTTTATTCAGCCTTCAACCAAGAAAAAGTCCCTTGATCTAACCTTCAGTTAAAACACCAGAGTTCAGCGTAACCACCTCAAAGCCCTCCCAGATCCTCCACGAGCAGTACGGACCAGGCTGGACATTCCTCGCATTCTAGCAGAGGAAAAAAAAATAAAAAAATCCCTCAATTCTTTGTGCAGAAAAATTATTTGGCCCTTAACTTGTTTATTTTTCAGATACTTAGTCCACAGTGTGACCCACTGTCACATGCTTTTAGGTTGTTGGGTTTTTTTCAATATTAAAAGAGCTTAGTTGTTCTTTATATGTATTTTAACTACTTTCTCAAATATTTTTCTGTTTCATTTTTTAATGATATATTCTGAACACATTCTCTTCCCGTATGCTATGGGAGATTGCAGTACACTGCAGTTATTACAACAGTATTTTACAGTAATCCAATAAACGTGCTTTCCTCTTAACATTTTCATAATGCCTATAAAACACAAGTCGACCCAGTTTCAGAGCAACTTCAACATCGCTCCCATTGCACTGAAAACAGAAGCCTTCTAGCGGCTTTGTTTCTGAGCTCTGCTGATGCTCTCTTGCCTGCTTTATGCTACACGCAGAAGCTTAAGAAAATCTGGGCAGGTAAAAAATTCCTCCTTATGTCAGTCCCTGCAACTTGGGGACACCTTGCCATTTAAACCCAAGCATGCTTGCAGCTTCCCACGGCAGGTGGTTTCAATGGAAGGAGGAACGCCTTTGAGCAAGACACACAACCGGTGGTAAAGAAGCAAGAGGGGAAGGCAGGAGAGCCAGCCACTTCTGGGGAGCAGTATCGCCACTAGGAAACGATGATGAAAAAAAAAAAATCTCCTTTTCTTTTTTTCTTGAAAGAAGCGTTATGTTGAATGGGGACGGTAACAATGCCAATTAGCTGCCAACTCTCTCTGTAAGAGCTGCCACCAGCTCTCCTCAGCGTAGCGGGGCTGTTACAGCCCTGTCGGTCCCAGGTCACGGGCAGGGCAGGGTTTACAGGCCTTGCCGTTACAAGCACACTTGTGTAAATCATTTGAACATATGCAAAAAGTGAGTTAATAAAGCTGAAAATATGTTGTTACGGATTCCTGAACAGAAAAATAGGCTGAATTCAGATTAGTATTTGCTATCAGGAGTCCACTGGGCCCTCGTGCTTTGATGCTATTCCATATGTTCTCTTTCCATCAGTCACGTTAGTTCAACGCGTATTCTCCTTCGCATCACACTTAGGAACGGAGCATTTGAATTTCAGCTACTATACAAATGGACGCACACATTATATACAAATAAAAAGAACAAGATGCCAAAAACGTGGGTCAAAGCTGCCAACAATTTTTCACCTACTGATTAAGTATTGAAAGAAAAATCGCATTGTAGGATCATCCCAGCCAAATACTTGTGGTTCTTATGTAACTTAGAACAGCTAAGTAGCTATCCCTGAAAAAAGATTTCTCAAGAACACCGATTTTATGGGCCAGAAACATGTCTCATACAATTAGTGCAGTGCTGAAGTTACATCTACACTAGCTGAGTATCTGGCTTTTAGCGACATTTCAGTTTGCTATGTAAATCTGTGCAATAGTAGGAGTTGTATCTATTACAGCCTTTATGCATTACACATCTGAATAGAAATCAAAAGGCTTGACTATCCATGGCCAACTAAGATGACAACACTGTGTAATGTTCTTTTCGCTGTGGAAAACTGTGAGGATATTTAATATTAATTACTTTTAAGAAAAAGTAATTTGTAGCTAGTTGGCGCTAATATTCTCTGTCACCTCTACTGTGTTAAATGTTTGAACTAGATTTTTCATTTCCTTGTGGAAAAACATTAATAAAGTAACATGAACAGGACAGTATTTCTTGTAGTGACATATGCAAAAATCATTACTGCATGTTCCAGCCTCTGCAATTACTGCAGTGTGTTATTGGAAGAAGCCACATGTTCTCACTTGCTTTGCTAATGGGATTGAAAAAGACACATGGATGATCTGGGATACGGAGCACTGAGGAGTCTGAATAAAGTGAGATTCTCTGTTTGGGAATAATCACGTTCACATAGGAAGAGATCCTTTTGCCACATCAATCCTTTTGCTTCACTCAAGGGAAGAGAATGATTTATTTTTTTTCCTGCAGATTATTTTCTGTGCTTGTTGGCCCACAAGGAACTTCACAGACAGCAAACACGGGCCACAGAAACTCACAAAAGGTATGGCCTATGGCCCAAGAAGCACATGGTTTAAATAAACAGAGTGCACTGAAAATAGAGGTCGCCTACGTCCTTAACAATTTTTAATAAAGCTTTTACTGTAACACCTTATCTGGGTTTTTCATCAGTTTTCAGCATTCCTATGGAATAAACTTTTCAATCCGTGCCAGGAGAAATATTAAAAAAAATTCCATTTACACTACCAGGTCCTGCCCATATAGCAGAAACTGCAAGGTAGCAATTTTACCTTTGTGCTATTCCTGCTCTGTCTGGACTCCCTGGAAGGCTCCTGCAGCCAAAGACAAGTTCTGGTAGCCAGGGATTTATGAGTTCACTACCAAAAGTCAGAGCCAAGCCAGCGGCATGGACAGCCGCCATCCCTCCCAGGTTCTTCAGCCCCGGGAAGGGAGGGCACCGAAGCCCTTCAGCTCTTCCCCGGGAGAGGAGAACGGTGACTTTCCTAATACGACCAGAGTGTGGGGTAGGGGTCTCTGTGGCATGACCAGCCCAGTAATTGTGGTGGTTTGACCCAAACACGCAATCCGGTGTAACGCGACTTCCTTGTCACTTCCCCAAAAGTTTAAGTGACCTTTCCACTGTACCCCCTCCTGCAGACCGCAAGGTCATTTATAATTGCACCGGTGAAATGGGCTACAGGAATGAATGTCAGCAAACGAATGCTTGCTTATTCTATGCACGGTGAGGCTGAAGATTGTTTCTATAATTCCTTCCTGTAACAACATATGGGGAAAGCCCTCACAACGGCCTGCTTCTCCCCTTCCTTAATTACTCACCTCTGTGTTTTGAAGCAGCAGATACGACAGAAGGAAAAAATTACAAATTAAGTTTATGCCTAACATAAGAAAACATTATGGGCAAAGCACAAACCAACAAGGGAATATAAAAAAGTGCTCAAGTATTTCACACCCTGATGAAAATCCATAGAGACTAGTCCTCATCTAAGCTTAACCTTTTAACAAGCTTATTAAACTATCTTTCACAGAGTTTTATCACAATGGAAAGTCTTCCTAAAGTCTAGTAACCTTGCAATGGAATTTTATGTATAGAGTTGTTTTCAGGTCACTAGCATACTGAAGGCAGAACATACAAGTTATTACTTCTCCGCTATAAAATACTATGTCTCCCTATATGCTGGATAACATAAAAATTGCAAAGATGATTTAATTTTTCAACATAAACCATCTTTCTCTTTTCTAACTGAAAAAGACCTCAGCAGTGCTCATTACAAGTACCCTGCCCCATGCCACAACTGAACGTAGTTCTTTGCCAATGCCAGCAATGAACTACTCCGTCATTTGAAGATTTTTTAAACGTCTAAATGAAATGTTTCGAAAACAAAGCAAAACAAAAGGCAACCCAAAGCCTCCATGACTTATACTTTACTTTCAGCTGTGGGAGACAAAGAAATGCCCTTTCAACAATTTAACTACTTTTCTTGCACAAAAAATCCACTTTACATATTTTCAGTCTAATAGTAGTCATTATAGGTTATTTGGCCATGAATTCCAACCATTTAAGAAGCAAGCCCCGGTGACCAAAATGTTACTATGCAGAAAAAAATAACACATAATGAGATTTCCTTTTGACAAAAATTACAGTTTAGGTGGTTACTTCTGGACAAATTTATAACTATCTTTAAATCTAACTTAAACAATATTTCAGAAAAAAAAAACCCTACAGAAAAACGCTGGGTTTAAATATATATACTACTTCTCTGCCCCCTGGTGTTATAGCTTGCAAAGCGGATTTTCTTTTTTTGTGGGCTGAGTGCATTATATTTACCTTTGTGTTAATACTGTCCATACTTCTTAAATGGTACATGATGTTCTTTGGGTTTGTTTCTTACATTCCATTTACAGAAGAAAAAATTATGATAAATTGGTCACGGTTACAAGAAGATTTTTCCGTATTTGCTAAATCCTGGAATTCGATCTATGTTAAAGGGAAGATGATACATGATTGTTGTTTTTTTGACCATGATTTCCTTTCTAGAAAACTCACCTCATCATCATCCATCAGATGTTCCTTTGCGAATTCATACATTTCCAACTGGAGTGTGGTTATGTTGTGGTATCGAACTGCCTCCTATCAAAACCCAAAATTTCTGTGTTACTTTAGGGTAACAAGACAGGGGAATGTCATCACCTGTCACCTGAAACTACTCCCGTGAAGTCAGACCCAGACTTAGTAGAAGGGAGATCCCAGGGGGGGTTATAAAGTTTGAGAAAGGAAAGGGCAGAACAGCAAGCAGCGTATCCGATGTCTTCTGTGGATCTTTCTAAGCGCAGGCTCTGCCGGTGTGAGAAGAACAAAGCACTCTCCTCTTTCTCATGTTTCAAAGCATTGGCGAGTCTGAGAATACGGAATGAGACTGCCAGAGCTGAGCAGCAGCCTGGGCCTGCATTCCAGCGGGCTTTGGACGTGAGAAAGCCTCTGTCTCCCCATGCGCTGGCGTAGGGCGGCAGGCAGTTCTGGGAAAATGAGACACTAAGCCATTTTGCATGATAATGACTCACCAGCCCAGCCTGACCCCGGCTAGGGACATTCTGCACCGTCACCCACCTGTCCCTCCTCACTTCCCCAGCCTGCCCAGCACAGTTGAGCTCAGTCACCCACTCTCCTCTTTGTGAATGCCAACAGTGATCTGCTCTGATTATCCCATTTAACTCTTTTGGGGGAGGAAAACAGGAGACTTTCTCCTTCACAAGAACATGTAAAGGTTAGTGCCAGGGCCAAACGCTGCTGTCACCCTGTTACCGCTTTGTGAAAATAAACCAGAGGCATTATGGTTTTCGTGGCAAGTGATTAGGACAGTAAGCAACTTCTGTTCATAGTTACATCAAAGTACAAGAACAGACAGCTGTGTGCGTTTAATATTTTACATTTAAAACTTAAATTACCTGTAGTCCCCAGTTCCTGAGAAGTTATCAATGAAACATTCAGAGTTAATGTGTAGGGCCCTTGTTCTGTCCTCTCGGCACACGTATGCCAAATCTGTCTGCGGTTTGCAGTTCTATACCGTTGCTACCCCTCGCTCCCACCACCACCAAACATTGTCGCCAATATGGCTGTAAAGCACAGTTCTGTTCCCAAAAGCAGTGACAAAGGACTGGTCCCTTTCCCCTGGGAGCTCAGACTCGCTGCTGCTGCCTGAAAGAACCAAGGCATTTTTGCTGTGTTCTGTCTCAGCTGGCCGTGCAGGGCGTCCCCCGTGCAGATACGGTGTGTTGCACATAACACCTGGCCACAGGTAAAAACCACTTAACTCAAATGGAGTGGTATTTTTCAGTTGAGCTGGCTGGCCTGAGAGGAAGGAAAGTGTAATTATCAAATCAGTGCAACCTACAAGGTGCATACGTGAACTGCTCTGCACTGCTGCCACAGATAAAGTCGAAGGACATGGACCTGTTGGAGCGAGTCCAGAGGAGGCCACGAAGATGATCCGAGGGCTGGAGCACCTCTGCTGTGAGGACAGGCTGAGAGAGTTGGGGTTGTTCAGCCTGGAGAAGGGAAGGCTCCGGGCAGACCTTAGAGCAGCCTTCCAGTACCTAAAGGGGCCGACAAGAAAGATGGGGAGGGACTTTTGACAAGGGCAGGGAGTGGCAGGACAAGGGGTGATGGCTTTAAACTGGAAGAGGGAAGATTTAGATGAAAGATTAGGAAGAAATTCTTCCCGGTGAGGGTGGTGAGGCTGTGGCACAGTTTTCCCAGGGAAGCTGTGGCTGCCCCATCCCTGGAAGTGTTCAAGGCCAGGTTGGATGGGGCTGTGAGCAACCCGGTCTGGTGGGAGGTGTCCCTGCCCATGGCAGGGGGGTTGGAACTGGATGGGCTTTAAGGTCCCTTCCAACCCAAACCATTCTGTGATTCTATGAAAGCCAGTCACCTAAGCACTGCACAGATGTACCGAGTTTTAACGCAGCATTGGGCCAGCACCAGCCTCAGTGACTGAGGTGTCTGAAGAAGCAATGTGGAAAGAGCAACTGGAACATTACCCTGCAGGATGCCCGCTGTTGCTTCAGCTAGGTTAATTTAAATGACTCTTCCACAGGGAAGTCATGCCCTAAGAGAAAAAGGCATTGAATTTAATTTGTGGAACATGTATTGCTCATGACTAACTACTTGTACAGCACATACCACTGACGCCTACGGGGTCACTCAGGTGCCACAAAGCAGTTCATTCAGTTGCATGACATAAATCCTGGTAACAAGAAATTAAAGAAAATCCAATTTGATTGTCAGAGTCCAGGCTGCAGGAGTCCAGAAACACAGCAAAGATGGTTTTGTATGTAAAATTTCCTTGGACATCAAAATTTAAGAACAGCATAGAAACCTATTTTTAGAGTAATTTTTCAAAGCCAGACTGCAATCATTGCTGGACGGACTGATGTTTACTGTGGGTTCTTTGCAGCAAGTATTCTAACTGAGATAATTAGATGCAATATGGTCCTGAGCCTTTTTCCATCCTATCCACCCAACTATGTTCTAAATGGAGTAAGGGGAAAGTGAGTTTAGCTGGGGTTATCATATCTGGACACATTCCAATGCCCATAGAACTTGAAATAACAAGCAGGTGGGCAACCACATGTTGGCAAATAAGAAGTGATTGACGAAAGCCAAATGTCACTGGAGTGATCTTTTCATCACAAGATTTCAGGGGCCAGCTGTTTTATTTATTGAGGTAGATGAAGATATAAATATGCATAAGTGGCAGACAAGTACCAGCGTGAATTTACTTGTCACCATATCATATTATATACTTTTGCAGTACATTTCAACACAGAGGAAAGAACTATAAAGAACTATAATGGCATTCATTGTCTACATTACACAGTACATCTCTGTGTACAACTTTACATATGGTTTTAATAAAACAGTATGCGTTTAACTTCAGAACCAATAGATAACCCAAATTTTCCCATCCTCTGACCCACTGAGTTTCAGGGAAATATCTGAATATGCCTAGAAGGCATTTTAAGTAATTCACCTACCGATCTGGGCTGAAAATCCTCTTCTTTAAGTCCCCATTTGTCTTTGTGGTACTGATAATAGACCATGTTCTGTTTCATTACTTCATCTTTCTGGTCAAACAGAAGGTAACTAGCAGCACAAGCAGCTGCGTTCTTCATGTCATTCACTAATTAATAAACACACACACAAAAAAATCCATAAGGTAAATGAACAAATTCCTACTATTATCTAAGCTCTGAAAAACTCAGATGGAAACAGAACCCATTTTCTACCTCCCCACCAGCTGCAGAAAAAAAAAAAAAAAAATTGCTTCCCAGAAAGGATATGCTATTTTTGTGTTCTGAAACAGGTAAGGCCATGATTCAAAAATGGGGACTTACCTCTGATGGTTTTCTATGAAAATCCTAACCAAATGTCCCTCCCAGACATCCCAGTATCAGTGAGGTATCAGCCCACAACTTGGTGATCCCCACTGGGGCATTTATTAAAAAACAAAAAACAAAAACAAAACGTTAAACCCCCCCCACTACTTTGTACTAGAATTGACAAAGAGGGAAGAGTCAACGTGCAAAACGTGTAGTCAGACAGCATAAGCAAAAGTAATTAACGGCTTGATGCTACACAGCTGGATGTGTCTTCCCTTTGATGGTGGAGCCTGCAGGAGTAACTGTAAAGGCTACATGTGTTCTTTACAGTGCAAGTAGTTCCTCAAGAAACCACAAAATTCACTGAATGATTTACTTGTCAAATATGTAATCACTGAGCACCAGAATACTGCAATTTCTGTTAAGTGGTCCCCTCTTCCTTCAAAACCCATTTAGCCCCATGTGCCCCACTCGAACAGGCTTATAAGAATCCACTAGGAAAAAGCAAATGGTATGAAATACTCTGCAGGTTTGTCTGTGGAAGAAATTCTGAATAGTAAATTGAAAATTGAGTATTTATTCAATAGAACCAGTGGTGTTACGTTAAATGTGTTGCCTTGAAGTCACAATCTTTCTTTTCTCTAATTGAATGAGTTAGAAGTTTAAGAAAAAATTTCTTGTTAGAGCTATACAATCAGCTGCTTAACAACCATGTGGGCCTGACAGCTTGACCACCATGGCTTTTTGGCACAAACTATGGTTTTTTGCACACAGGTGTACAAAACGGGTCTGTGTCATTGCACGTGTTCCAATGGAAGTGGCTGACACTGTTTATCCTAACATGTTGTATTATCAGTTACTTCAAAAAGACAGAAGAATTGGTGTATCATTTAAACATCTAAAATACATACGATGAACATTTATCATTTATATGAAACTCTGGAAAGCGTAAGTAACTTGTGCTGGCAATAGGTATCATATAAAGAATGAAGGGCAGCGATGGATCAGATCACACTTACTCTGGAACTGCCTCATTTTTCCAACACCCAAGTGGAGACCAGTCACAATCATGCATAACTTAAAACAGAGGGGCCTGTCCTGGACAAAATCCAGCCCTTATGGGACTTATGTTCAGTAATTTATTTCGTCATGGACAATTTTATGAGCATGGGCTCTATACGTAACGTTTATATCCCATGCCTGTTAACTACAGTTATACAGGAAGAAAAAGATGCCAGGCAGCTCAGACTTTCTGTCCCAGAACAGGTTAAAATGCAGATTCTGGATGCCACTATTTACTTTCTAAAGCAGAGAAAAAAGATACGGACGGAAACTGTCCCACATCATCCCGATGTTATTTAAGCACATTAAATCGCTACTTACATTTATAATAAGCAAACTGCAAGTAATGGTACATGGTGGCCACAAATTTCTCAACCACAAAGCCTCCTATAATGGGTGTCAGATTACTCTCGCACTGCACTTTGCATGCAAGGGCTTCGATATAATGGTCTAGAAGGAAGAAAACAACACCACAGGATACGGATAGCGCACCGTGCATTGTTATAAGCCCTCCCATTAGCTACCCATTAAAATTTGGCCTTATAATGCTCTCCTGGGTCCTGTGCATCTGGATCTTGCTGCCTGGAAGTACGAGCATCTAGAACTCCATCTGAAGTACATATCAAGTACTGGTACTCAGCCTTTCAGTAAAAATCAGAGCAGGTCTGGACTTGAAATGTATCAAAGCCGCAATTCCAGAGAACTAAGCAGTTAGGTCTCACTGACACCTACAGACAGTCTGTAGTGGAAGGTTTTATAAAGAGTGTTATGGAGTACCACATTATTTCCCAACTGTGAACAGTGCCTTTTTTTTTTTTTTTTTTTAAATTTGGAAAGCCTTTGCAATTTCATTAAACTATTGCATGAATATGGTCCACATGCTGCTGAGTACAACTGTGTCACAGAGACATAGAGCAGGTGACTGCAAAATAAACCTCCAGAGATGGTCGCGTTTCATGCCTGTGGTTTGGATGTTCTCAGAGAGAAGAAAGACACGAATACGCTGCTCACTACGAAACAACTTGCAGCTAGAAATGTTTAAGTTCACAAGCTTACCTGGTCTACAAAAGCTTGCTACAATGGCATACGAGTAGAAGTGATCTTATCTTCAAGAAAATACATTCCGATAAAACCTTCCATCAAATAATTTCAAGTGTTTTAAGGATCTATCACATCAGGCAACAACACCAAACAAATATTTTAAAGCCTTAGTTTCCTTCTTAGCCACATTTGGCAGGAGAAGGCAAGGTATCTAAGTTTGTGCAGCAAGGATCTGACCAAGGCAAAAGAACAGCAAAGATGTTTTCACCTCTGACAGAATTCAAGCGGTTTTCAGTGAATCTAATAAACTCGTAGTGGCCCAAACTGAGCAAGGGGCACCATGTGCGTTTCAGACTGCAAACAGGAACAGGGCTTTGGTAGCCAATCCTACGGATAAACTAAAATGCACTTTTGGGACACCTTCCCTTACCGTTTCCTAACCACTCACCTGCAATGGAAAGATAGAAGTCTTTAAAATCTTTGATCTCTCGGGAGCCTTCACAGGATGCTGTGCAGTCATCGTAGGCTTTGAAGAAATCAGGAAGAGCCAGTTCCATGTCCGAGATGGATGTTCTCCAATTGTCACCATTGTATGCTCTCACAGCCCTGACAAAGAGATTCTGAAAAATTGGCAGGAATGAAAACCAGAGGTAACTGATCTGTGGAAAGTTGTCTGTAAATTCAAATACAGTAAATGACGTCTCTGCATTTCTGGATTACTATATAAGCTGTTACCCAATTACTGTGAGGATAACAAATACAGATGGCTAATGGATTTTACCAGGTATTTCCTAGAGAGCAGAGTAGGTAATTCCATTTCAGATCAACAGAAAAGCCTGCTGGACAGAGGGAACAGTGTGAGTCTAAAGCACAGCTTTTGCCAGAGATTTTCAGTGGGGTCTTTGCACCAAATGTCCGAGTTATTTTAAGCTGTGCCACCTTTGAGTAATTCCATATGCCTGCTTAGCTCCAGCAGTGATCTGCATGTAGTAGCTTTCAGGTATGCCACTGTCTATGATTCACTGTGACTCATTTATGGAACAGTGAAAAGCACGACAGGTGAGAAGTACTGAATGCATCAAGAATCAGAGATGACTGAGGAAGACAGCAAGACGGAAAAAAGAGTATAAAATGAGAACATGTAACCAAGTGAGATCTTTGAATCTCACACAATAAGAGGAGTAACAACAGTTCCAAAAGACCAGACTCTGAATAAAAAGCATACCTCATAAGGCTTTGTCTCCAAGTCTTTAATATGCTCCTCAGCATCAGGTATGCTCTTATAGTAGGCCATATTCCTTTGCATCATTTCATCATCTGGATGCTTCAGAAGAAACGTGTGAGCTGCTGCAATAGCTTTTGGAAGATTATTAGCCTAAACATGGATGGAGAGAGGAGGAATGGGGGGGAAAAAGGTTAGCTGGAAAAAAACAGTTCAAAGTTTACCACTTTGTGTCAGTGAACTTTCCCACAGCGTCTATATTCCCAAATTTACTTCTACTGAAACCACAGTCTCAGCAGATACAATGGTACAGTAAAACTGATATAATTCTTCTCAGTTTTACTCCTAGCTGCATCACTATGGACATTTTTTTTTTAATTGTAAAAGTCTATTATTGTTGCAGATAGCATAGATGATGATTGTAAGCCAAAAAGAAGACTTGTTTTTTCCTTTTGCCCTCCCCTGTTCATGAAGCTGACAAGGCAGAAGATTATACTGTTGCTCCTGTGTGGGACTAATCTCACAGCAATTACTGATGCTAATCCATGGCTACCGGGATACCGGGAAGGAGTCATCACTTACCATGTTTACATGGGTCTAGGTAGCTCATTTCCCTGGCAGCACAGATAACAATAATACAATAATAAATCTTCCTGATGGCATTTCAAAGTTAGAGCAAATAGCAAGGACTTGCTCAGTAATCGTGTCCTAATGTACTATGTGATTTTCTGTACCCCTTTTTAAACTAATGTTAAAGCCCATCAGAGATGATACTTTGTGCAGTATGCATTCCTCATCTACACCTGCATGTGCCAAACAGGTATGTGCTGCTGTGTGCAGATGGGGCGGGCTGGGGGGGCTAAGGGCGGCGCTGGCTGCTGCTGCTCCACTCCTGCTGCGCTGTCCCAGCGCTGGAGCTCAGCCAGCCGCCCTTCCCGGCTGTCCCAAAACCACGCGCTTCCAGGCAGCCCAGAGGGTGCGAAACGCAAAGGGAAACCTCAGCTGCACTTTCGTCAAATGCCTGGTTGCTTCTGTGCTTTATGCTTTAACTCTGTTTGTTGGTAGGCTGACGGGTCTCTCATTTTTGCTTAGTCCAGAATTCACTCTTGGTTTCAATTTTCACCACTGAAAAAAAAAAAAAAGGTTTCGTAGAAACACATTCCTAAGTGAACTCAGTAGCTAGGAGAAAGCTCCCTCCAGAGGAGCAAGCAG
>NW_009604357.1:40116-41262 GCF_000690535.1 Cariama cristata | reverse complement strand
AAGCGGGAGGGGAAAAAGGGGTTTCTGCTGTAATTTTTTTTCTCATCTCCGGCTTATTCATTCAGTGCCACAGTGCACGTCACCGTCCCTAGCTGGCTCTGGGCCGATCCTTTCCAGCTGTATTTGTGCATGTGGCACGCAGGGCCATCCGTGCAACAGTAAGAGCCAGTTTTACAGTACGTCTCAAGCCTTGGATCATGAGTATATTTAAAAACACAAGGCCTACAGGCTGGCTTCCGAGTACTAGTTGAACCACACATCCACTACACCCAGCTGGAGAAAAAAAAATAGATAAAAATGAAAGACAAACCTGTATCATATCTGCCTCTGGCCTTGCTTTCCCCCTCCCTGCGAGAAGCGCTCCCCAGGTGAGGTGGTGTTATGCTCTTCATACATAAAGTGGGCAAAGAGTCACCAAAATGCAGCCAGCTGACTCCGTTTCCTTTATCTCAGTACCCAGTATCTTCACTATTGTCATTTCTTTCCTAAGAACTGGGGACAAAAACATCTCTCCAAGAAGATGACGGGTGCCTTGGCACACCTAGAGAGTGCCAGGGCTCCATTCCAGTCACACAAGGCATCAGCCCCAAGGAAATGTCTTTCCTACTGATTTCAGTGGACTTACAATCACATCAGACCACTTAATTTCACACAGATTCATTCTTGTGCCCACAGTGGCACTATACATAGCATTAGACCTTATTGCCACAAAAGGAAGTTTTAATGTGAAAGTAAATGACCCTTAAAAAACCAAAACGCAATTCAAACATCCGGAGATCATCACTTAATGGTGCACAACCAATGTCGCACATGTCCACACTGTGCTGCGGTCTGTTATATTGGTTTATGTCCCCAGTGACTCACACCATTATTTCAATCCAATCAGCGTGCCAGGAGCTGTTTTATGGGAGACTTTGGCAATTTTCACCATCTATCTTCCACCTTTTCCCTTGTCCCCCTTCCCTGCCCTCCCCCAAATAACCAGCTTTCACACAAAACCCATTTTTTCTGGTCATTCTGAAGAAGATGCTATTTTGACAGCATTGTGCATTTTCCTTCCTGCAAATTCTGTGGAAGCCCTGCCTAAGAAAGTGATATATGGCCAGAAAGAGACCCTCACCCTCAAACCTAATTAGAAGCCTTCAC
>NW_009604357.1:0-40085 GCF_000690535.1 Cariama cristata | reverse complement strand
TTCAGCAGGGTTTCAAGAGGACAGAAGCCTGAGGCAGCTGGATGGGAATACGAACCATACCATGCTCAAACAGCTTTCTCGTATTCATTCAGTGACCAAGATCCATCTGTTTATCATCAGCTGCAATACGGTCTGAGACAAAGTGCATTGTTAATAGGGTGTGTTTGAGAGAAAAGTCACAAGGAAGTGCCCTAAACTAAGTGATTTCTGAAAGTAATGGCTACAGAACATATACCACACAGTAGCACTGCTCCAATAGATATTTTTCTTCAGTCATCACCACTAACTGTGTGCTTTTGCTAGCAAGATTCAAAAACAAAACAGAAGGTGTGTCAAAGCACCTTCCCTAGTTAAGAGACACTAATTCCCAACACAGTATTTTAAGGGCTGTAAAATGTGATGCACAAAGGTAGCTGCAAAATAATACTGGTATTCAAGAATAGAGAAAGCAGAAAAAGGATGAAGAGGATTTATCTAATTCAATTAAAGATGCAATCTTTCTTCTAGAGAAGTACAGAGATTTTGGCTCCACGCAAAGATTTCAAACCTCTTTTTTCATTTTATCATTTTAGCGGGTAGCTAGAGAAGTACAGAGATTTTGGCTCCACGGAAAGATTTCAAACCTCTTTTTCATTTTATCATTTTAGCAGGTAATAAAAAGTGAAATAAGTATTTATGTAACTAAAAGATAGATGCATACACGCTACACCAAAATAAGTAGGTAAAAACCTCACAAAAAGATATCTGGGCCCACACATGCTCAAGGATTTGAAAAACTTGAATTCTAATTTTGACTCCTTTTTCTTTTATAGAAAAGAGGGTTTGCCATACATTATCAGAACAATAGGTTTTTTTGTCCATAAGCTTCTCTCTAACAGTAACCCAGCACAGCATTTTAGAGTATGGCGAATGTTCTTCAAGCAACAGTTGTGCAGTACCTTGCACCTGTGATTACATATACTAATTCGAAAGCATTAATTAGCTTGAAGATCCTTCATCACCTATACTCAAGTCCCTCTGTCTCTAAAATATCAAGTCATATATTATCATATATGACTATTGCATATTATTTAGTAGCTGGAGATTGTGCTTTTAGGCCATAATCCTATTCTGTTCAGCACTGTATGAAAAGGAAGAAGACCCAAGAGACCATACCGCCACATTTCACTGAGGCACCATGAAAATGCAGCTGAACTGATGCCACTCTGAGATGCCCCACTCTGAGACAGCTTGGATATTACATCAGATTCTCTGCTGCTGAAGAAGAAGCAGTCAAAAAGTCAATGGCCACCTAAAATTTTTTTTTTTTTTTTTCAAATTAACAGCAATGTAAGTGGATGTCAGAGTTCTTCCAACAATCACCCACCTGCATGTAGCTACTGGACTTCTATCCATTACGTATGGTACGTGCACAGTGCCACTTGGGACACGGGATGAAAAGCCGGACACCAGAGAAGCAGAAGGTAACTGGGGGAGACTATGAAACACACAAAATGCAATCGAACCAGCAGTAGGCTTTCAGTCAGCTCTCGCTGAAGCCTCTGTAACTCAGAAATGGAAACATCTTGCAAGCAACACACCCTTTAGTTTAAAACCAAAGGTTATAGGGTGAATTTTTTTCCCCCCATTGCCCGTGTTCCAGCTTTTAGAAATTTAATGACGTTCTACACTATCAAAGCATTCATTCATCATTTTGATTTCTTGCCCCTCCCATTGTAAATGCTATTCTACTGCCCTTTACTAACTTACATACAGTTGCTGTTCTTAGCAGGCTCACGGAAGGTTGTCTGGAGGCAAATAGACACTCTAGTAACTCAAACAAATTGTTCTACCTGGTACCAGTGATTTCATATGTATGCTTATTTTATAAAAGTTTGTACACTGATTTCATAAAAGCTAACTGTAATAAAAACTAGCAGCTTCCTTTTCTATACATGCATACAACTGAAAGATGGCTTTGTTTGCTAAAAGAAGTTTGAATATCTGAGTTTGGAGTCAGGATAGCAATAAAAGCTCAGGCTGGATCTTTTCCAACAGGACCTAAACCCCAAAGAATTACAGTAGTCGTGTGATACAGCAAGGAGTTACCTAACACGTGCCATTGCCGTGTAGTTATTTCTAAGGATGACATCACAGTTTGCTGTACGGACCTGTTCTCTTGTGTGAGGTGATCTACTTGGCAGGTTCAAGCTGCTATCTATTATTGGAACAGATGACCCCAGCAAGAGAATCATTTTCTTTCATAAATTCATGAAGTTTAAAGCTAAATGGAACTGTTGTGTCACCTAAGATCCCATAGTCTGTATAAGAGGCCATTTAATCACAGTTACCTCTCTGCTCATCCCAGCAGCTTGTTTGGTTTAAGCATGTCTTACAAGTAAGCCTGTAGTCCTGACCTGAATAAATCAAGAGCTGGGGAATTTATCACTCTGCTTAGTAGTTTATTACAGTGGTTATTAAACCTCACTGCTAAAAGATACATGCCTACCTCTTTGAGTTTTCTAGTTTCAAGTTCAGTCTTGTGACTTATCCTGCTAAATTACAGAGCCCTTTAGTACATATTTCCTCTCCATAAAGGTGCTTAAGCACTGTAATCAAGTTGCTCCTCAGCCTTTTTTGTGATAAGCTAAATAGATTCAATTCTTGATCTCTCTCTTTCTCCATGCAAAACTCAAGCCTTTAGCTCTTAAGCTTTCTGCACTCTTTTTAACATCCTCTTAAAAGCATAGGCAGGCAGAAGGTATGCTGTACTCCAGTGCTGGTCTCACCGATGTGTTGTTCGTACATCAAATATCACATTAGCGCTTTTGCCCCCTCTGAGCTCCAAATCCTTTCCCAGCTATGTTTTATGGGAGTCAAAACCTCAACTTGTTGCTCCTAGGTGAATAATTTCTCATTGGAGTACAGTAGGGCACATTTTGTTTGAATGGGACCAGCTCCTCAAGCTATCCACATCACCCTGCAGGACAGCACTCCCTTTGCTGTTGCTTTTCTTTCACTTCTACACCCTTCTCACAGGCACTGAGGGAGGCCAAGGCTTACACAGGTTATGTCCAAGGTTTACACCACACAGGTTTTGTCTAACCAGGGCAGAAAGCATATACTGCAGCATGCCCAGGGATCAAGATCTCCACACTCCATCCTATGTTATCCATGCCATGGCTACCTTCTGGCCAACACAACCAAGTTTCTCCTCTGCACAAACCAAAGGACTAGTGAAGGAATGCAGCAAGACATGGGAAAAGGAAGCAGATGCCTAACCACCACTTCAGCATGAGCCAAGGGCATGAAATGTGTGCCTGAATTCAGCACCTCAGCAGCACTGCCAGGCTCCTGCTTTGATTGCAATCCTTGAACAGGGGCACGCGTGGATGCCAGATGATTATCTCTTCCCTACTGCGGCAGGAGCTCTTACACTGCCTTGGGAAAGCTGCATGACTGATGCCAGCCCTCTGCCTTCCCTCAGCTGAAGGGCTCCAGCATAAGTAACAATGGGAAAATGTTCATTCAAGAGGGAGATGAGACTGACTAACCATAGCCATGCTCAGAGAAGCAGAAGACCTCTTTTTAGATAAAGAGGTAGAGGACAGGCTTAGCATTTCTCCACAATCATTAGTCCCTACTTACTAGTTGCAGTCCCCATTAAAAGTGTGATGTGAACGAACAGAAAAATGCCACCTCACTCCAACTAACATGTACAGACATGAATCTAGCCCCGGACATATCCATCCCTTAGGTTTGCATATCTTTGTTTTCTAATGATCAAGGAATCTTCTTCATACCCATTATAACAGTGCAACACTGTACACATGTGGCATTCCCCAGAAAAGGACTTTCGAGCTCTCTCGCAATGAATTTTGCCATAGGTAGAGAAAAATACAGCAAAACAGGCAGAGCAGTGTTCTGCCTCAGGAAGGCGACATGCTAGGAGCCCCAATGCTATGCCTGATCTCACAGCAGGCCTTGTTCATGAGAGTGGGTTCATTAGCTCGGTCAGGGTATGGCAGGAGGGAGCAGAAGTGAAAAGCCAGGGCACTGTCAGTAAGTGTTGGTATCCTTCTGTGCTGAGGGGGGTGTAGAGAAAGGGGAGGAGGGGGCAAGGACTAAGTCACCTTGAGCAGGGTTCGGGCAACAAAATTTTTGCCTCGTGCTTTCTTGGGGTGCATGTTCTGACCCAAAATCCAAAGCAACAGTTCTAGCTACCCAGAAACAAATCCCAGATGCAGAAAATTAAATTTAAAAAAAAAAGAATTCCTTCTTCATTTTGTGGAAGGTGTTTAATTGGGACTTATTTTTAAATAGGCTACCCTTTACATCCCATTGCAACGGTCTTGACACTTTTCCCTTCAGCTTCCACTTGCATAGCCACTGAAACCACCATTAAATGGCAACGTACTTCAGATTAAAGGAAATAATCTCAAATTTATTTTGTATTGCAGATGACTTTGGGAGGAAAAGCATGTTCTGACAGCTGTTTCCATTTCATTGTGCTTTCTTGTTTTTGAAAAAGAGAAGACCATTTGTTTTCAATTTGTCTATAAATAATAGAGGAAAACACAGCTGAGGGGCCCAGTGTGATTTTTACAGAAAGTTCATTTTTAGAAATCTGATAAGCTTATAACCACATATGTTTGAAATCACTTTAATATAAAATACAGAAACTTAAAAAAGCCTACTTGTCAAGTAATCTGATATTTATTTTATCTAGCACTTAGCAGTATTTGTCAAATATTGTGTGTTGGGGGCAACTTTGGACCTAAATTCTGAATGCGTGAAGAAATATTTAACAGATCATCAACAAGGTACTGGCCCAGAAGACACTCAACACACAAGTAGCCCTTGTACAGTCAGAAGGCTTGCTTGCCCGAGCAGAGTTCAGGCACAATGTTATGCCAGGACAGGTGGCTGTTGCCTGCTAGCTTGAGAAATAAATGGAGACAGAATCTGCACTGCTAATCAGGTGTCTGCCACCAACTGTTTGCTGTGACTTCAAGGACCATTTCAGTTTCTCTGACTGGAAAATGGAATTAACAGATTAAGATTTAACCTTTATGAGGTCAAAACTGTTGGGTTTTTCCCTAGATTGAGAGTGACCTCACAAGCCAGCATGACAATTAATTAGCTCATGTTTATCAAAATGAGTCATGAAGGCAACGGACTACACCTCAATTCTACTCCAACTGCTTTGGTACAGACCAGACCTAGCAGATGACCAACGCTATCAATAACATCTGTTCCTCAGCCCCCCAGCTAGTGTTAGCAGCTAGCACAAAGGTAGATCTATTTTCAGATGCATGAAGAAGCCTAAACAAGCCCTGATGACGGCCAAAGCACAACAGCAAAACGCCCTAACTAGTCGCCTTATTTCCAAGGAAAGACTGTATCAAAAAAAAAAAAACAAAACACACACAACGCATGAGGGGAGTTACGCCACTACTGTACCAAGAGGAAAAATTCCCCAACCTGGAGTATTTCAACTGATCATTTAGGAGAATTTCTGATCTACAGGGCTGATCTATATTAGAACAATATAAGGAGACTGAAGCAAAAGGTGCAGGGGGACAGATATGTAGTTTTAAAGGTAATGGTATGCCTTAATAGAATATAGAATATAATAGAATATTAAGTTCTCTCTTCCTGGTCCTAGTACTATAAAGATTGTTTATGATCCTAGTTTGTCCTCTATTTTCCTTAAATATAATAATCGCTTTGTGTCACACCCATGCCATTTAACTGATATATTGTTAAGCTTTTATTTGTAACACAGCATTAAAGAATATGTCTGATCTGACTTGAATTTTTAACCGGAGTAGTTGAAGCCATTGGAAATGGTGTTCTTGGAGAAAGGCTGTTTTCAGCTCACATCATAGCGTGTGAAAGCTACAGGAAGCCATTAATAAACAGAAAGGTTTTATTACAGAGGCTCTGGCTGCTACCTTGTAAGGTTTCCACAGAATCAGAAATCCAGCCTGTTTGTATCAGCACAGTGCCTGGAAAAGATACAGCATGCAGCCTGGACAGGCTCCTAAATCTTCACAGGAGGGGTTGCGCCTCCTATATAAGGAAGCAGGCTCTGCGTTAAAGGAAAAGTTAGACTTACAGAAAGGTTTGAGGACATGAGAACACCTCCATCAGACCGGTTGGCTGGAGCCATCTGTCCAACATGGGGAATACTCATAACAGCTCAAAGGAATGAGCAGGCAGAAAAAAGACAAGTTCACCAAGGGGCTCCAGACAGTACAGCAATCATCTCTCTCCTTTCACTATCATCAGATTCCTACCGTTAAGAGCAGCCTGGTGTACAGAATAGCCCAGAGGGGGTTATTAGGGAGTCTAAGGTGAAGAAAACGGCACAGCAGCCACTGCCACTACTGGCCGCATAGGGTAAGCCCTGCTTTTGTGCCTTTGAGAATCGCTTCCCCTTCTATTTCTGTCTTAGTAACAAAAAGCCATAGGAAGACCTGAGAAAATAACATACAAAGATTCCTATTTTAAAAAAAAAAAAGTATTTCCTGAAGTTTTAATGAGCTTGTGGCTGCTTCATATGCACAGTTAAGGTGTCTGTTGGCCTGTCTAGTTGACAGTACAGATTGTAGGTTATATCATATCTAGACTTTCAGAGAGACAGAAGGGGAATTGCTGTGTCCACAGTCTTCTCAGACTTTCCTCCAGGTGCTCTGCTGGCAGCAGGCTCTACTGCTCCCCAGAGAGGCAAGCAATGCTCTTTACTGTAAAAACATTAGTAGACAATAACTAGTCATTTCAAGAATATGTTCTGTTTTTAAATAAACACATGGAACAGGCTGCTTGATGAAACAAGACTTTTTTTGCAAAGGAAACTCGGCGCTGCTCTCAGTGGACTTTATCTTGATTGCACTCGCTTTGACATCAGCCAAAAGTAACTTCACTGAAACCCAAGGGGAGCGTTTTAGCAAAGTGCAATAGGACAGGTGGTTGCCTAAAGACCTCAACTTTAGCCCCCGCTGATTTAGAAGCACTAAATTAAAAACCACCCCCCATAATCTCCGTGTTTGTAATATATTGATTCACATTGCCCACATACACACCCTAGGAGGACATGACAGATTTGTTCCCGTCATCTTTTACCACTCCTTAAGGAAAATATGTAAGCCAGCATCCCACCTGTCACATACTGAGTCACCTCCCAGTTAAATACGTTTCTTATTTGTATTTTTTCTCTTCAACAGATAAACATGTTTCATTTGTCAGTACAGCTCACTTCCTCAGGAAAAGAGCTGAAGGTTATGCTCTCACAGAATGCTAATCACCCACCAAAACACTCACTGGAAGACATATGCTTATACTATATCCCTAGGAACAATGAAAGGCATTGGAACCAATTTCAATTAGATGCTGCGGGGAGGGGGGTCCTCTTAGTCTGAAAAGGAACGGGAATAATTCAGTTGGCGTGGTGGCCAGTTTTGTCACACAGAGTTAACATCCTGCTGTCGTGCAATAATTTAAGCGTGCTGGTTTTGCACGCTACAGTACAATTTAAAGTGTGGATGGAAAGCTGTTAATGAGTCACTGCACCAGGCTGCTGTGTGCCACAGGAACAGGTAAGCTCCCTGTGGGCCTAAGCTGTTCGTGGCATCCCACAGGTACTAGGTCCTCACCCTGACCAGGAGGTCTAAACCAGGAGTGGGTTGCTGCAGAGTCCAAGCCTCATCCGTGTGCAAGGCCAGTTGCAGCACCGCTGCGCATGCTCACCTCGGTAAGACTCTGCCGTTCCCCTCCCCAAACCGTTCCAGCACCTCCCATCCCTGCAAATTACAAGTGACCTGCAAAGATTTTTGCAACCTACCCACAGGACCATAGGGGCTAACAACTCAAGCTCTTGTGATAGGAGTTCCTACAGTGCATATTCATAACAATTCTAGGACACACCAGGAATGGTAAATTCCCAACAGTATTACCAGGCTACTACTGAATTTTATTTACAGAAGTTATTTTTTTCCCCAAGATTCTTCATACACCAAGCCTCCTCCACACATTATGGGATATTATTTTCAATTCATAGGTAGGCGCAAAGTTTAAGGATTGTAAACGGGTTATTTGCTAGAGTTCATGGAGCAATCTGGCAGCAGAATTAGGAGCAAGTTTGTCATTCCCACTATCTTGGCTTTGTGCTTTAATCAAACTTTATATAAGACCAAGGAGGCCCAGGAACTGCCTGTACTATCTCCGATGTCAGGAACTGATTACAAAGGCACCAGTGGTTCTTGTTCTTGCCAATACAGCTCCAGTCTGATAGAAAATTATTTGACTGAGGGCTGGTTCAGAAAGGAGCCATGAACTGATAATACCCACATTACTACAGGAACCAAGAACTTAATCTCTGATGGTTATTTCCCAAAGTAAATATTTAAATAAACTAACATCTAAAAAATAATAAAATGTAATTAGAGATAAGCAAGGTTACAAAAGCTATTCTCTCATAGGTTGCAGGAAATTTTATTTCCAAATCCCCTTGGCATACGATGGGATTAAAAAGTCACTAGGATAGAAATACACCTTACAATCTAAGAGCAGGTTTCCTCTTCCTGTAATGGGAAGTTGTCAACAGACCCACGTAGTGGCAAAACAGGATTGGTTTATTTTAGCATTGTCTTTAAGGAACATTTGGATATCCTGCCAATATATTTGCACCTGCTTACAACATCCAGATTGATTTGCCACAATGGAAGACTCCAAGTCACACGTGTCTTTATTCTTGCTTTTTTTCTTTCAAGATGAGAAAGTCTGTTTTTCTGCCCCAAAATTCCCTGATCACTATTCCTCTATTTCAAAAGTAAGCAGTCACCGTCAAACTGTCTGTTGCATCTCTCCTTTGTGTTCTTTAAGCCCTCCAAAAACAACACTGCAAGGGGAAAAAAAAAAAAATCTATAACAAAGCATTTTAGTCCCATAACTCGGGAGTAGAGATTGCAGTGAACCGCAGCCAGGCAGGGCATCAGCCCGGGTCTGCAGGCTGCCAGCTCAGTCATCTGAGCTCAGGGAGGAAGAGGAGGAGCGGAGGCTGCAGCAGGTGCGATGCTTCAATTCACAAACGCAGTGACCCTCCGTAGGAGCATGGCAGGAATTTCAAATGGGATTAGCCACCCGGACAAGGGAAAGGTCATACTTGACATTTCCACTGGAAATTCTAATGCAAACAGACCTCTGATACTCATGACATTTTTTCACACACATCTAACAGCCATACATATGTAAAAGAAAAATGATAAAATGTGATGACTAATTTATGTAAATCTCATAAAGGCAATAACACCAAGGGCTGACTGCATAGAAACATGAGTCAGGCAAAGGAGCACAATATTATTGTATTCTTTTATTTGCTACCGTTTTTAATCGGTTTATTTTGATAGGCTTGTTATTTGTTTAGCTTTCAAAAAGTGCTCAGTGCTGTAGAAGGAGTAGGACATAGAGTCCTTGCTGGTAGTAGAGAGCATAGTGATTTATTGGCTTTATTTTGAATGTTTTTGGTTATTGCAGTGGGGGTAGGAGGTGATAGAGGCGGAGGGAGAGCCTACAAGAGGAGCCTTATTTTGCCATCTAGGAAGCCAGTAATTTTTATAGTCTACCTCAGGCTTGAATCTTTACACACTGTAAAATCCTGGCTGAACACCCAAGGAAAGCATGAATTTTTGGAATTAGACCCCAGTGCAATCCAAGTAGGATACTTATAACATGAAGATTACACAGAAAATAGCAACAAAGCTTTTCTCACCTCAAGGAGCCTTAACAAGAGCACTAAGTGATGCCTAGCTGCTTCCAAACATTGCAACATCAGCTTGCAGTTATGACTATTTCTACAATATCTCTTGATAAGCAAGTTACCCGTCGCAGTTGTCTTCTGTAGTCACCAAATTAGACAGAACATAAGTGCCTTGGTTAAGCTACCTAAAGAAAATGAAAGGTATTAGGCTGAACACCAGCAGAGGGGACGGATCTTTTGGTTGTCATGCTTTTATTGTTATTTTATGAAGCAGAGTAAACCGCGCAGCAAACCATTAGAAGTGCACTGCACTGTTGGCAAGACTCTCCCAGTATGGGCAGGAAAATAAGTCAAAGATAAACATAAACTAAGTAGAGAAAACCCAACGCTGTTAGAGGTCTCATTCAAAGTTTTACTTTCAATGCAACTACAAACAGATTTTACCCCGCTTGCTCCCATCACCTGGTGTATTTCAGTACGTTTATTCCTGCACTTTAACATTATTACAAAGGGCAGTGCCTCATTTTCCTCAGCTGGGGGTGGGGAAAACATTTATTAAACTCCTTAAAGCTTGTTTATTTTTCTTAAGGCTAATTACCTGCCTGCAATGACTTAATTTTGTTTATTACAGGTTTTTAAATGACAAGTTCATCTGAAACCGGAAAACAGTGATACTTTAGCAACAATAAAAGGCCACAATCCTGCAAGCACTTATGCATATGGTTCACGTTTTGCATGTAAATAGTCCCATTGACTAAATCCCAGTTCTTTGAAAGGGAAGAAAAGGCTGAAAGGGAATCGTTGTTTTCCCAGGCAAACAGTGCTGGAGAAGAAAGGAACAAGTTAGGAATATAGAAAATTAACTCATTTCCAATCTCCCCCCACATGCACGCATATCCTGAAACTTGTGAAACAACTTCAAGTAGCGAAAGTTTCATCTGTATGCAACCCAGTTTTTCAGCGTCCTAATGCTGTATTAATTTTCCAAGGCAATTTATGTAGGCAGATCTAACATGGAAAAAACAACTTTAAAATATTATTCAAGACAAAACATTGTGAGCAAGCAAAGTCCAGCTCTGATATTCAGCCTCCTTGAAGTATTTTAAAGGGGGGGATCAAACAAACCATGAAGGAAAACTGTATTTGAACACTGTAGAAATGAAAGAGTTCATCCCACGCTTCCCTTAAGCTTCCCAGTTAGTTCCATCCTCATTTCTTTCATGCTGGATAACCTAACCACAGGTGTATCGCTTCAGTTAAAGTCACCCTAGGCTGGAGCTGGCAGGACTGATCTCCAGTGGCATCAGGGCTGTGCCCAAATTAGAACATGTCACGAGCTGGAAGTGGCCTTGGACCTCGTAGGGCAAGCGGAGGATAAGCAGCCCAGCAAGAGCAATTTCCACCCCAGCACAAGAAATCTCCTCAGTGCCTTGTCTAGCCAAGGAGGAGGAGCAGCTCACAACCTTGACCAGAAGCCCACCCCACAACAGAGGATGGGAAAGATCAAGCCTCAGTCCAAGAGCAATCTGAGGCTTGAGGCTCTCCAGAGCCAGGCAGCACACAGTAAGAGCAATTCAACAGTGAGCTCAACATGGTAAAACCCATAGCAAAGCTGTGGCACCGGAGGCAGGGAAGGAAGCATGTACCAGGTATGGCACCAAACCAAAACGCAGGTGGCCCCTGTGCACCATCAGTGAGCTACAAGGCACAAACTATGAATGTGCGAGCAAGCAGCAGCTTCTGGTTATATAGAAATTACTTGAAGAAGGATACAACCCTTGATTTAGGGCATGAAATGACCGCTTGTTGATGTGGGTTAGAGCATGACTTCCTCTGCGAGCCTGTTATCGCAGACACTACAGGGAGAAGCTAGGTAAGATAGCCCACATTAAAGCCCACACTGCTGCGGTTAGCGTGTTGAAGTTTCAGCTGGTTTGCCTATCTCGGTACTACAACCCTGCAGCCAGAAGTGTTGACATACATTTAAGACTCTTCATGTGTGGGCATAGCGTGAGAGCCGTGGGCTGCAGCCCAGCCTGGTGGCCCACAAGATGTAGTCAGTGGGTAAAGAGTTGTCACTATCTGTGGAAAAAAATCTGAAAACATGTACAGACAGCTGAAAACAACATTACTAACAGTCACGGGCAACTTAATGGCTAACAGTGGGAAAGACATTAGTAAGTGGAAATAGCCTTATATTACACATACGTGGGTTCCTACACAGGACGATGAGAACGAGATATACTACTTTGCCTCATGCTGGGTTATGTTTTTCCACTTGATAAAAAGTCATGAGTTACTCTGAAGTTTCTTCTGCTATTACCAACTTCTTTCAAACCTGACTGAATAACTATCATACTGCCATCACTGAACCCACATGAGACATTTGACAAGTGGAAAGAATTAAAATAAATTTGCTAGCACGAATTTTCCTATAACTGTTCTTCATCAATTCTCATTAAAAAAGAAAAGTATCCTGAACTTGCACAAATTAGAAACTATAGAAAAGCAATTTAGTCTGGAACTACTGCTTTGAGGTTCCTTCCAACCTAAAATATTTTAAGATTTAAATTCCTTGTAATAGGAATAACTTAAGCATAGGGGAGAAGACAGAGCAGCAGTCATTACTCCGATTACAATCAAAAGATATGGGGACAGCACAGGGAGAATGAATGAAGCTTTACAGCCCATGTTAATTGAAGAGTTTCTTGTAGCCTTGAGAGCTACTGCTGATACCACCTCTGCTTCTCAGCTGCACTCAAGTTACCACCTGACAGATCTTCCAAGCAGTGCTACCAAATCTATACAAGTACTTAAATGTTTCCTACTGTGCAAAGATAAGATTTTAATGGATAAAATGGGTGTCCAACGGAAAATGCATGGAATTCATTAGGAATCATAAGCAAACTCTTCCTCACGGAGAAGTCCTTCGACATCTAACAGTGGTGAAGCCAACAGCCTCGTATAGCAGATTGCCCTGAGAGCACTCCAAAATTTTCTAGGTCTGGTATTTTAGGGCTTGCTTCAGGAAATTTAAGTGAAATACTATAGAATTTTTATCCCAGTGTCACATGGCAAACACTAGCTCCTCTACCATCCAGACACTTCAGAGTTAAAAAGAATCACACCAGAAACTTAAATGACTGTGTAGTCATACAATCACATCATGTAGTCCTCCTTCAGGATCTAACTTAATTCCAAATATTTCTGATTATTTCAACAGGATTGAGGTAAAGTCCATACACACATACACCAAGTGTTACATCCTCATTTTAACACATCCTTCTGGGAAAACAGAAGTGATTGGGGGAGAGAGAGCAGGAACTGCTGATCTGTGGTCCGCTTGCACTTATAAACATACAAACACATAAGCTTGTATCAGACCATGCTGTCCAAAAGACTACTTCATAGGGTCCACTACCACTCACAGGCTCATAGTTACGGCTTTCCCCTCATTTCCCAGGTGTCCTCACTTCACTTGCTAGTGATGTGCCTTATTCAATGTCACTTCCATCATTTGCTAACACATTTTTCTTCCCACTTTCAAGCCTTTATTTTGCATAAAGGTCTAAACATTGCTACAGACAGCAAGCAACCACACTACTGAGTCACTTCCAAACCCTATTATCTTTCACTTAATAGACCTCTTTCAAACAGCTCCCTGACATCATTTTCTTCTACCCTTGGACTGACACAGAGGGGACAGGAACTCTTCTCTCAGACATTAAAGATTGCAAGTGTTTTACCCACTCATCTCAGAAAAGATGAAACATCTGCTTGAAAGTCTTTTGTTGCTTCTCTTAAGCAATTAAAGCCAAGCCTGGACAGACTTTCTTCATAACCAAGAGCCTAAACACCTTTGCCCTTTGAATTGCCAGTTTGTTGTACGAGAGGTGCAGAGCCCTTCCCTTTTGCTGCTGAGCACGGCTCACCCTGTGTCACTGTGTGACACTACAACAATGCCTGCAAATATACACTTGATGCTTTTAGGCGTACACTGAATCCTCCATTACCTACCAGCTTTCATGTAGATGCTCAGCAACTGCTAGTCACGTATGCTGGGCATACACAATCAACTAACCTGCTCTTGCCGTTGGCCTGTAACATCTCAGTCAATCTAAAAATGTCCTGATATTTATATATGACTATATATAGGTAGTCAAGTCACTGGCAGATTTATTCGTATTTTTGTATATGCACATATACATATGTGCATGTGTATGCATGCACACAAAAAATACAAGTAAATCAGCCAGTGACTTGAATGACTTTAACACTGCTTCTGAAGAGGAACCCCCATAAGACAACATGTGGTTCTACCAGGTAGCAAAAAAAAACAACAAAAAAACCCCACAGAAACACACACCCCCCCAAAAAAAAAAAACCAAACAAAAAACCCTCTAGCTCAGCCCTCTTATAGGCAATGAAAACAAAAGTTCAGGTCTTTAAACAGCAACATAGGTAGAAATCAAGAACCAGACCTCATATTTGCAGTATATATGTTATGCAGATATTTTTACCCAAGACATGCGGGATTAGCTATTGCCAACATTGCCAGTCAAACTTAGGCTCACTAACAAGTTATCATGTACAACAATCTTTTGTATCAGACAAGAGAAAAATGGAAAGGGAACTCCAGTAATACACAAATAAGTACCTACTGCACTTGGGGAATGGTCAGAGAGGAGAAAAAACCTGAAGAAAAGAAATATCACCAAAAAACCTACTCCAACAGTCAACTAATCAGCTTCATGAAACTACTCTTCCCTGCTAAATCTGCATGAACTGCCTCGTGTTTTCATGTTGAGGGCCCAAGACTACGCTTCTCCCTGCTGAAAAACAGGCAGGCAGTGTTAGGCATGACCCAAAAATCTCCAAATATACCAGGTCATGCAGGTGCCCTGACAGACAGCACTTCAGACTTTATTTTGGAACTTAATAAATACATTGTTCTTAAGTTTTTTTTATTCTTGAATTGAACATTTTACACCCTAAGAGTGCAGTTAAATGCACAAAAAAGCAAGATAACTCTTTTTCATGGATCCTTTTGAAAGACTATGAAAACACATGGATGGTTCTTCCATGGAGAAGTACATAGGACTGAAAACCTTCATATCTAGACTAACTGGTATTACTTAGCAAGTAATTCTTTAACAGACACTAAAGGGGAAAGTACTGTGAGACGTAAGCAAACACACACATACAGAGAAGTGTCTCTAAGTTCAGGAACAGCAACACTATCATTGTTTGCACAAACTGTATTTAACCTACCTGGCCATATCACACACACACTGCAAGTCTTGGATCGTGCAATTAGGTGTATATTTTTTTCGCCCCCCCATAGCATCTCTGCCTCATTTTATGTATATTTAGTGGGAAGCTGTTAATTTTTCCCACACACACCTTGCCCTGTGTTTAAGCCTAACTACACAACACTTAAACCCCACTCCGCAGTCAGAACAATTATTTCATTTTCTTTTTTTCTTTTTTATTTATTTTCCTGCGATGCTGTTCACCCCAGTAACCACTTGCTTCACATGCACTAATTTGTCTTAACAACCCCTATGAGACAGATATCATTAACCTGCTTGTTTTAAGAGATAGAGCACGCAGCTAATTGATTTTTAAGTAGCAAAATTCTAGCAGAAATCAGTTGCCCCTGTGACTACCAGTAGGCAGCCCAACAGAAACACACAGATCCCTCACCTTCCTCCCCACGTTCCTTCATCATATGCGTATTACTTTTAACATAACAGATGATCATCACTGCTCTAAGTGCCGGCTCCAAGAGGGTCTTTATTACCCTGAAGGACACCGGGGTGGGGAAGGAAGGCAGCGATGTCAAACATCCATCAGATTTGGGGCTCAGTTTGAGATGCCTGGGAAGCAGCAAACGGCACGCGATGGAGAGGCTCTCCAGCTACCTCTGCGGGCTTAGGAGCACTGCAAGCCAGATCCCCAGGGCTCCAGGGCAGGCATCCAAAAACTATAAAGAACACACAGTAATTTACAGCCTCCAAAAAATGAAATGTAAGTGACTGGGGTTAGAAAACACATACCACTGTCCAGGGCAACAACCATTTACTTTAAACAGACTGCATCCCTTCTTTTCCCTCACCTACCTGCTGCACCCAGCCCAGGCAGAGCCAATCCATGCGCCAGCCCAGGTTGGAGTCCCTCAACAAAAATAAAACCGCGTGCGATGTAACCGATGACTACATATGCCGACCCACAAACAGTGCACGGGAAACCCTAACTCTGATCATTCCTGGCTTGCAAGGGCTGACTAGAAAGCCTTAATAATGTTATTTTACTGCAGACTTCTGCATGCAATCGCCTTTTATAAAAAAATTAAAAGAGGAGAGGGGTGAGGAGAGAATGTATGCAGTATGGTGCAGAATTAGAAATCTCAAATGCTTGACCTAATAAGACAACCAATGCCATTAGAAGCTTTTTGTTCCCTGTATAGGAGCTGGTCAGCGTTCAAGTGGTGGGAGCCAGGAGGAGCCCCCAGGCTGAGGTACCTGCCCTAGCTCCCTGTGACACTGGCACCTTGGCTGGGCACCGTTCCTCACCAGGTCCAGGTTTCCAGCAGCTGCAGCCTCGACAGCCGGGGAACAGAGCTCACAAACCGCTGTCACGATGCAGAACGCGTCCAATTCTCACCACGGGCATTCACGTTGTTTCCCAGATAAAGGGGCGGCCTTGACAGAATTTAAAAGCTGCTGATGAATTGGTGAGTCCGAGAGAGTGAAGATATTCTTTTAAAGGTTACATAGTAAGAGAGCCATGTAGTGCACACCAGTAACAAAGGGCTTGTGGTAACCAATAAATTATCCCCGGTAGAAAATTCCTACAAAACTGGGTAGTGACGGAACCCAAAAGAAAAGCTCCATCAAGGTAAAAAAAATTAAAAAAACACCCAAACACACAAAAACAAACAATAAAACCCTTGCAGAACAGTCATCTTACTCCTTTAACTTCTTCAGGACTGCAAACCAGATGAGTTGGGGTTTTTGTTATTTTGCCAGACTGCTGAATACTAAGCCATCTTGAACACATACTGAAAATCTAGTTTTAAAAAAAAAAAGCAAAAACCCCAACTTTCTTGATTATAGCTTTTGGATCACTGAATAACCTACAGGATAACGGCTTCTCTCCTGCTGTTTCTAAGTCAATCCGGATCAAGCTGGAGAGGAAAGGTGGGTTTGGGGTTTGTTTGGTTTGGTTTTAGGCTAAAGCTCAAGGCTGGTTTATCCATTTATTTAGAAAAGAGATACCCACCCCGCCAAATAGGTGCAGTACATTTTGTGTTTAATAGAAAATAACATATAATCGATATGCCAAGTGAGGTATAATGCATAATCAGTTCTAGGTTTGGGATTTTAAAATTTCTCTAGAAACCCCTATTTTTCTCCTTACTGTATTTTATGGAATTTCCTTAACCTTCCTTAAACACCACCTCTTTTCTATCTGCAGGTGGAAAGCCTCCTCTTTCTAAAACTATCAAAGTTGCTTTTTGGAAAAGAGAAGCATCAGCCATTTCCTTGAGGGTCTGAGAGGATCTCCCCAGAAATAACTCTTCTGGCTACCCTGTCATTGAAACAAGGCGATTTAAAGCCCAACACCAGCTGGAGGGTTTGGGCCTCCTGGTTTTGGGGCAGGTTTTAGCCCACCTGCCTGCACAGCCAGGCATGAAAACCCTGTGGAAGAGAAACAAGGAGTAGTTTTGCTCCTCACCGTCGATGAGTAGCTAACGGCTTGGAAAGGAGCACGCAGCGGTTTGCATCAGTGCGCAAAATGAATATAAAAACCAAACCAAAACACAATTTGTTTTGCAGTTTATTAAAGGAAATGTTTTCATATAATTAATCATGGTCCGCGAGGCTGCTTTATACAACGTTCCTCCCTACCCCCAGCCATCCCACATAAGGCCTTAGCCGGACTAAAATTTTGCAAAGCCTTGCATTGTTCTCCCTGACACCGGATCAGCGAACACAAAAAAGCAACTGCCAGCTCAAAAGCAATCCGGTGATAGAGCCTGGTGCTATCTAATCAAGGGCAAAAGGTCACTTCCGAACAACTGGGCAATAAAAGATTATTTCCAGCCACAGAACAGAAAGGCCCAGTGGTGGATGCTTGAAAGAGGGGGGTGGAAGGAGGGCAAAAGGGCTCCCGTCTGTGGGAGGAAGTGCATTGAATAAAGCCAGCAGACGGGAACCATCTGGCTTTGTGCGTGGTCTGTTCTTCAGAAGAGAGAGAAAGCCCCCTCAGCGGGGCCAGTGACTCCGTGCAATGATTCAAACTTTTCTTCTTTTTTTTTTTTCCCCTTCAATTTAAAAGTGGCTTTCCCAGGCACCATGAAACTGGAAAAGGGAACTTTCCCAACAGGCGGACGTGTCTTATCAAGTGCTAGCTGCAAGATGGAGCCCACATTTTAATTTGGTCATGATAGATGGCTCTTATCAGGGAGCAAGGTCTGTGGATAACCAGACGGGGCTTTTTTTGTTTGTTTTGTTTTTAAAGATGGCTTCAGAAGAAACCTCCCAGAGACTGAGCGCACGCAAATTCCCAGTCCACCCAATATACTGAGTTTGGTCGCATTTTTAAACAGCAAACAGCATCTTCAGCGGTATCACCTTTATTATGTATATACTTCATGCATTTTCCCCCCTTCCTCTGGCTCTCTACTCGTTATATGGCCTCATTTGAATGAGAGCAAGAAAATAAAAGGGCCAGATTACATTCAGTCCAGTTGCCATGGCCTGTGGGAGGGCAGAATTGCAAACACTTCAGTACAAATGGTACAATCCCTCCTCCCTCCCTTCACCCCTGCAGTTGTCCTACATGTCCTCACTTTCCCTCGCTACGTGGTTCACACCGGAGGCCCTTGGCACTCGGCGGCGAGGAGCTGAATCTATTCAAGCTCCCAGACACCTCCTCCGTTCACTAGTGAATTAACTTTAAGCATGCAAATCACACTAATCCAGAATTCACAGGAGAGGAAGTCAGGAGGGTTCCCAGTGCTCTGGGAAATATTTTTCCTTTGGGGAAGGGAAGGGGGGGGGGGAGGGGTCATTGCACTTTACAGCTCGCTGCAGGTCACTCTGGCTCATCTCAAAGAAAGTTTAGTTCAGAGGCTCAGCTTGACATTCATTGGTTTCTAAATCTGAACCTCTTGAGCAATTGTCCCAGCAAGCCCAAGGATTGGGGCCTGAGCAAATAGCCACCGACTAATTCTGCTGTAGTAGGGGAGAAACGAAGCAGTTAAATGTCCAGTTTATCAACAGAAAACAACAACTGAGCCTTTGTCCTAACAGGGTGCATTAGGAAACCATTTGGCAGGGCTCATCTGCATGAGAAACTAAGGCAGCTGGGAAACACCGACATAGGTTTTAGAGAGACCCATGAAGACATTGGATGAGAAAAATATTCTTTACGTTGATTTTCTGTCAGGTGAACTTCAAAAAAGGAAGAAAAACTCAAAAATTCTGAATAAGTCTGACATAGCTTGACACTTGAAGGGCTTTGTTTATTAAAAACACAAATAAAACCCCCCAAAACTCAACACCAAAAAGCCCACAAAGCAAGAGTTACAACTGAGAAACATGACACAGCAGGTCCTCTGCCACAGCCTACTTGCTACAGGACAGAAAAAACCCAACAGCAATTTGACCAAATGGTCAAACCAAGGACTACAACAGCTGCAGTATTTATTCTCTACAAAGGTGAAGCACCGTGGAAAGATACCAGTGTTTCTGCTATAGTCTCAACAAAAGACTAGATATCAAACAGGAAAATGTGGAATATAATTTGGAGACAAAACCACAAAGGAAAACCATGGAGTTGAAATGGACCACTATGAAGTGGGTAAAAAATCCTAATGTCCCAGCCCTTCACTTTTTTTTTTTTTTGCCACTCAGTACTGATCTATTCTCAGTTTTTATCCAACTAAGAGTTTCTAATCAGTCACAGACATTTTTCTCTAAGGATTTTTAGACACCCAGAAGGCGTTGGAAAAGCACAGACAAAGGACTTTCCCACCACATTCCCTATTTCCTTAAGAGTTGAGCAAAAATCCCTGTCCGGTTGCTGAGAGCGAGGTATATAACCCATATAGCATACATGGAATCTGCATTCCACTTGTTCTGCAAACCCAGTGAGAAAACAACCTGAAGGTGGGGAAAAAAAACAACACACACAACAACAAACCAAAAAATTTAAAGCAGGTGAGCCTCAGGTTAAGACTGCTGCTGCTTTAACAGCCATTTTCAACACTTAGGAAAGCAAAACCACTTACTGGAACAACGAAGTTCTGTGCAAGGAGAAGGAACTGTCTAAGAAAATGTGTCCCCAGAGCAGCCCGTTTACAGACAAGTCAAGGCTAGATGATGAGGTTATCATTGGGAAGATCACAGCCCCAACCTCCTAGGTCACAACCTACAACAGGAACTTACACGGAGCTTTTAAAGAGAAGCAAATCTAGCCTTTCCTGGAGTGCCCAAAAAGAAAAATCCACCCAAAGAGATGCTCGCACAGCCCAGCAGTACAATATTCATATTCCAGTCACAACAGACACAAACATCTTCACTGCACTAGGGGCAGTTTCTATTCCCACATACCGTAACTAAAAGCCTAGAGACCCCCAGTTATTTCGGAGCTACACCGGCATTCTTTGAGGCCAGAGGATGCCCCACTAGCCCTACACTAGAGTAGCCACCCTGGTTTCCACTTCACTTAGCATTAATTACAAGGCTCTTTCTTGGAGAGCTTGGCAGCTTTGTGGTTCAAGGGGGAAAGAGGAAAAAAAAGAAAAAAAAAATCTCATCCTATTAAGTGTAGCCCAGCGACCAAAAGACAAAGATAGGAAACCCTTCTCAGCATGAACAAATTGCAGAGTTGCACTTGAAAATACAAGTTTTAATTGCAAGTGGCTTTTCCAAGCTACCCTGCTCCTGGGGCCACCTCGATGCGGGCAAGGCATGCTATCAGACAGTTAATACCCTCAAACAAACAGCTTCCCATTCCCAGCCACATACAGGGCTTGCAAGGTTTTAAACATCCACCATTTGTATCACAAAAGCCACTCAAAGCCCCTGTCCTGGACAGGGCTCATCTCTAGTTAGGCACCCAACAAAGAATAGGCATGCCTTCATTTGGTAAGTATCCTCACTCAGTCTCTCTGGCAGACTCAAAACAAGCATTTTGCAGAGAGCAGATGCTGTAATTCACATACCAAAAACCTGTAGCTTAATCACAGATGACAGGCCAGTTTTATTACCAACATGCTTTCCAAAGCGCACACTACAGCATCCCATACCCTCGCAGAGACTCACCAAATACATGCCACAGACTCCAGCGTAGCTCCAGCAAAAAAGAAAAAGGCAGTGGGACTCCAGAAGGCACCCAGGAGCATAGCACATCTCCTGTGCCATAACCCCCCTGGGTTTAAGGTTGCAGGTCTTGTGGCAAGCCTGGTGAAGATCAAGACAGACTACAAGCCGTATCGAGGAGAACAAGACTGCTTAATACCCCTACATATAAGCAAAGGCTCTTGTCCTGGGTGCCCCCTCAGCTGTGGTAAATTTGCACTTGCTGATTTTGTGGAGTAGCACAGCTGCTCTCAAGGGGCAGAAATGGCTCTGCCACAAGGGCCTCTGGTTGCTCAGAGCTTTCAGGGCAGATTTTTTTCATTTTACCTTGAATTTACAGATTCTGGAGCATTAGTCTACCGTATTCTCAGTATCGTAACTTCCTTAGCCAACAACCCACACATGCACTGCTCTGTCTTGCTGATTTGGGATCCTGTAGGTTTTCACCCTGAGGGCAATATATTCCAGTAACCTACTGAGCAGATTGGGCATGCGATCACTATTTCTTACATCCAGTTGTAAATCATACAGTTTCCTGCCTAGGTCTAGATAAGAATGTAACCCCTAGGCTATGCACCAGCTGACAATATCAAGTCCTTTTGTTAAGGCAATGATTGCAGATGACTAAGTGCTTTCACCTGTTTCCCTTTGCTGGGTAGCATCTCCTTGGTATGCCTGGACTAGGCTGAAACTACTAGAGACAAGCAGCAGAAGCTGTTTCTCCTCTAGAAACTTGAAGCTGAGACTCTTTGGACAAGAAATGCCATCAGGAGTCTGGCTAAGGGTCACAGCTCTCCATTACCCAAAGGTACCAGAGCAGGGATGCATAGGCAGGGCCAGGGAGCCCAAATATCTCTACCACAAGGGATGGGATGAGGAGGAGAGGAACTAGAACCACATCCATCCAGCTGGGAAGGAGCAGGAACCAGGGGCAAGGACAATGCCACAGGGGCAACAAGGCAAGACCAAGGCAGATAAGAAGAAGAAAGATTCTGGTTGCTGATTGCAACCAGCAAGCCAGGTGAGCGGTTGGGGAATGGATGGCATCATGCCATGTACTCGAGCAGCATTAGTGGGGTTTGCCGAGCAGTCCTGTAAGGCAGCGGTGGGACCAGCTGTCTTGTAATGGCCCCACCGGCCTTAGCAGGGAAACCACGGGGCTGTCCCAAAGAGAGTAAACGCTGCCAAGCCAGCTGGTTGACAAGATGCTGCCCATACTGGAATCAGTCCTGCCTGCTTGTCCTTCCAAGAAGATCACAGACCTGGGCATCTGGACTCTGACAGAAAACAAATCTTAAGATGATTTATCCTTGAGGAAGAGCTGCTGTCATCACGCTCAAGGACAGGACAAGAGAGCAATCAGCAATCACTCCACTGGTGTGGGAGAATTGCCATGGTCCCATAGCTCCAGCAGTGCCACCCTGGCCTAATTTTAATTGCCAGTGAGTCCTCATGGTCTTAACCCGTTCTGTAGAGGTCAGCTGCAAAAAGAGGGCTTTGCCTAAGACCTCCTCTCCAGCTGTTGAAGCCAAGGCTCAAAAGCTGTGTTAGTGGCACTCCCCTACCTCCGACCTGGCCTTACCAACCATCCCCTGCATTTCCAGCACAGGAGGGCACAAAAGACAGAGCCACCTCCACCCAAAACGCTCCCTTTGTAACCATATCCTGGCGAGATCTGGCTCCTGTGGCCTTCGCTTGGGGAAGTGCTTAACTCCAGTGATGTTTGAGCCTCACAGCCTTCAGCGTCCAGCCCTTTTCATGCCCCGTGGCAGTCCTGTTGGGGAAAGACTGCTTTAAAAGCAAGGCAATTGCCAAAGAAGGACGTACAGGTTATCTTGCACAACATCCTCAGCCTTGCTCTGTGGAGTATGGTATGGGGAGACGGTGTGCAAAAGCGGGGAAGGATGGGGAAGTTTTAAACTAAATGTTACCACTTCTCCAAAAGTGCCAGGAATAAATAGGAGATAAAATCTCAAGTGTCTTCCAAAAACTTAAATGAGGATATATAAGCCTTTAAAACGGTCGCCTTTGAGACCACAATTTTTGCACCTAATGGTTCCGTTTGCATTGTCCCTTCTTACTAATGCCTCCAGAAAGCAAAATAAAAAATACTTCATACAACTCAGATACATATGTAATATTTTTTCAGTGTGTTGTTGAAGTACAGTACCAACACAGAGCAGTAAAATCTCATAAAATACCCATTACGGTCAGAATTACCTGCACTGTGTGGAAACAGGCAGGAAGATGGGCTATTTTGCTTGTTGTCCCTGAACAAGGCAGATCCTCCTGGCTTAATCACAGTTTATCAGGACAGCAGGGTTTGTTGTTTTTTTGTTTTTTTTTCCCAAGAAAAGAAGGCTATGAAATAGGTTCCACCACTGCTTGTTATCAGACGGAGGAGTAAGATACAGAATGAAGACTTGGGGGCTGAGGGTCTGCTGACCTCCCTTCACACTTGCATCTCAGCCAAGGCTCAAGCCAGCTTGGGGAATTTTAGAAAACATTTGCCCATCTGACTCTGGTGTATCATCGCATAACCTTGGCTGACACATCCATTGTTTTGTTGCTGTCATCACTTGCACATCTTCTGTCTCTAGTCCTTGCTACACAGTGACTGGGTTCGCCTCTGTGGGATGCTTACCACCGTAGCTGCAGGCTCTCTCCAGCATGCCGCAGGGATGAAACCGAAATCTCTGATGGCAGGTCTTGTAACCCATCAAAAAGTACCTTGTTTAAAACAGAGAGCGTAGATGAGCTCATTAGAAGTTTTAACTATTCTCTTTTTTTTGACATACCGCCTACTTATCTGGGAGGCATTGCGAGAGGCTCTTGTAAAGGTTACGTAAAATCAAAACAAAGTTGTCAGGCATTCCTCTGGCCATCATTTGTTTTGGCAAATTTACATCCTCCGAAAAACATGACGGAGGCATCATTTTCTGCAGCAGAACATCACGTACGAGCAAGGCTGACAAACAGAACAGTCTGCCCAAATGCACTGGGGAGATTTTAGACGTAAGAGAGGGAAAAACTTTATGCTGAGCAAATATCCCCACATATCAGCTCTGTGCCCACAGAATGCGAAAGCAGGAGGGGGAAAGGGTTAGCTATCATACAACTCGTGTCATGGGAGATAGTTTTATCATTAATTAATTGTATTTTACATAAGCACGCCAGAAGAGACAGAAAGACCCTTTGCCAACATGTCTCAGTGAAAGTCCGAAAGCAAGCCAGATGAAGAGAGGAAAAAAAGAAATTTAAAAAAAAAAAAGGACTTCGCTGAGTTTAAGTGACTGCAGGTGGGATCCACCTCACTTAAATTCAGCCACCGAAATGTTAAGCATCTAGCTTTATCTGTTCAGCTATGATTCCTCAACAGCCATCAGAGCGAGGTACCTCCACTGAGAGCTTCACCCCACCCACCTTAGGCTGGGCTGAAGCACCCTCCAGTCCTACCTTTCTCATCCTTCTGATTGCAGAAGAAGCCCAGGCAACCAGCCTGGCCATCAGTGGGCAGAAAGCTAAGGATCTAGTAGCAGAGCTGGATCCCAGCCTCCACAGCAAAGCCTTCAGATGACCATAGCTTGGTGGGGAATTTAACAGAAATTAACTCTCTCCCATCAAGGTCTTTATTTTGGCCATCTTTGCAAGCCTGCCATGCAGTTGGTACCATGATTTATTTATAGATAAATTCAATGCTGAAAGAGTCATGGATGATGCAGTCTAGCAACATCAACCCAACTGCCAAAACAGACTATTTGGCCCCAGCACCCTCCCGGTCGGACCAGAGGTTTATGCGGCAGAGACAGTCACTGGCAGTGGCAGAAGGTGCTGCGTAGAAAGAACACTGAAGACTGGCTCAGTCACATTGGTTTGACTTTTCTTTTGATTAAAACACAAGCTTAGGCTCTCCTCTTCCTCTACAATACCTTTATTAAGCTGGGCGGCAAGAACATAAGAGCTGGTCCAATTCAGAGGCACCAGCCGGGCTCCTACAGGAACCTGTGCGTGCTAAGTGATAGTGGCAGGGAAATGGCAAATAAATATTAAATAAAGAGAAAACATATATTTTAGCTTAGCAATTCTAAGTCAACTACTGTGCTAAGTACTGATCAGCAGTATTGTCCCCTGCCAGGAAAAGGCAGGAGAGTTGTTTGAAAGAAAATGAGTATATTTAGAACAGAAAAAAATGCCGTTCACCCTGTAACAGAAGTAAAAACGCAGTGAATGCCTATGGTGTCAAGCTCCAGGTGGACAAGAATTGGGGGGAAAAAAAAGTTGTAATTATGTTCTTTTGATGCAAAGAAATGGTCATACACCATAAAATCACTTTTCTTCCCATTGGTGTAATTAGCTTCAATGAAACTTCAAAAGCGAGTTTTAAGAGGTTTACAAAACTTGAAGTGTGAAGCATGTAGATAGACCAAAAAAAAAAATACATCTCAGTGTTCCTCTTTATTCACACCCCTGCAATCATTCTGTTCCCAGCTTTTCTCTCGCTGGTGTGGCCCTTATACGTCAGAGTCAATGCTTGCTTTATCTTGACCAGTTCAAGTTGTCAATTAAAGGCAAAATGGACTTACAAGGTCAATATTTTTAAAGCCAGTAGCCCGTAGTTAGTTTCCGAAATCCATACGTGGGAACCGAGTTAAAGTGATTTTCAGAAATTTTGAGATTGCATTGTCCAGAGAACAAGCCGAAATTTTAGGTAGCCGTTCTATAGACTCATGAGCTTCACTCCCAGCTCCCATCCCACAGGAGCCATGAAGCGGAATTTGCACCTAAAGCCAACGCACTGGTTTCTCTCGTCTACGTGGAGCTGTCGAACCTGCAACGTGTAGGCTGGCTCATGTCACCTGCACGTACACACACTGCCGCAACAACAGAGTGTGAATCAGGAACTCCTGGGTATAAATTCAGTTTGAGAGAGGAAGAACATAAATAGGAGATGGGCACCCTCCTGCTCTGACTGGTATTTCCCTTACCTGTACTGGTGAGGCAATCCTTGCCACATTTACGAGGCTGTGCTAAAAGTTAGCGTTCGTGACTTTTAGACGTGAACCTTACAAGAGAATCTCCCAACTCTCAGAGGGAGAGATCAGAAACGCTAGGATTTCTACAAGGTTTAGTAATGAGTGCTTAGTTACCTTTTAAAGATAGAGACCTGCAATGTCCAAGGCACATTTGGCCATCTGAGGGAGGCACGGAGCTTTCCAAGAGGAGGTGGAAGGGCTGTTGCAGGTGGGAAAGGTGATGGGCGCATACCTGGGAAGGATTCTGACAGCACGGGGACCACAGAGGTGCAGCAGCCTGATCTCTGCAGCTGCACGCTGGTCACCGAGGGCTGGTTCTGCTTCCCCTCTGGAGAACAGAAGCTAATAAACCTGAAAACCAAGGGCAGGCAGGCAGGAGGTGTTTACACTGCTAAAGAATGAAGTAGAGAACAAGGGGCTGGATTTTAAGTGGACTGTTGTGGTCCAAAGCAGCTCGCATTTACAAATACAACTACGTTGTAAATAGAAGTTAAATGTAAATACATGTAGTGCTACAGGAGCTCACATTTCCCTAACACAAGTGTACAAGATTTAGGAGCAGTAGTAGCAAAAGCCAAAATTACTGAACCTCTGCTAAAATGTATCATGGTTTTCCAAAGAAAGGAAATTATTTTAATATATATTTCCTGTATCTTCCTAAATTATCTGCAAGGAACTGGAGAAAGGAGGACATAATCACAATCCCGTAACAAAGCTACCAGTGAGGCAATTTTACAGCTTGGCTCTAAGCCTCTGCTCAGAATCTCTCCCTCCTCTTTTTCAGAGCTCCGGATGAAGATCGGCAACAGCGGGCATGGCCATCCATTCATCTGCTCCCGCTCTGGAGAAGACGTACATCCAAAGTGTTGCAACTCTGCCATCCTCTTCTCCTTCTGGGATATTTTCTATTGCAAGATTTACGGTCCAGAAGACTTAAGTCATAGGAGTACGAGGGGCAGCTACGGCAGGAAGGAGGAGAAACAGAAGTAGGTTATTGAGTCAGACGTTTTTTCCAAGTCTTGCAGATGGTGAGAACAAGAAGCAAAAGTCATGTTCACAGTTCAAGCTAATGAAATTCTACAAGCCTCATGGGAAACTCAGAAACACAGGCATAAAGTGCAGAATTGCTTCTTGTTTTCATTTCTTTTTTAATACTTCACTTACTTGTTCAAATGCATGTGGATGGAATGCATGGACAGAATTTCCTCAGGTGCTGCTAGATACGTCCCTTTTTTGGCTGGTAGCCCTATAAACACGCCTGCAGTCTTAGTAACCACCTACAAAGCTGTGTCTTCAGGCAGGGAAGTAAGGAAGGAGAGCAGATGGCTGCCTGAGAGCACATTTAACACAGAGCTGCAGCCCTAAAGAGCATGTGCTGCCTCCAGGTATGGCCCCATACGACATTTCCCCTGCCACCAGAGCCAAACGCAAGAAGTCCCTTCCTTCCCCTCCTTTCGCCCGGGTACCCTGTGGTTTATAAACAGTTGCATCAGCATTAGCAAGGGAGGCAGCAACCTCTCAGGCCAGCAGTCCCACCACCAGACTGGGCCCTCCTTGAGAAAGAGACAAACAAAACCAGAAGCTGCCTTGAGAGGGCAAACATAGCAGAGATGCCGAGCGCAAGTATGGTTTCCTAACAGTTTCAACCTGGAGCAAAAATTTGAGTAGCGCTACTTGTACTACCCAGGATTTACCGGGGCAGGTTTTACCAGAGCAAGCTTTTCCATCTCTCCTCCAGTTTTTGCACACACAAGGTTGGCAGACACAGAACGCAAGTGGGCATGTACATCCTGAGCAACTCCAGTATGTCTGCGCATGAATCTCCTGCGTCCTCAGGAAGTTTCCACGTATACAGCAAGGCCAAATAAATAGTTAGCTCTACATGCCCAAAGAGAAATTTCTGCAGTCAGTATGTTCAAAGGTCCATTTTTATTTTTCCCATTTCTTTCGTCAAAACTTGCCAGCATACTACCTCACAGCCTCCAATGTACAGACACAAAATTCACTTCTGAGGGCAGGTGACTCTTATTCTGTTGTTTCTCTCTCTCCTGCTACCCGTAAAGAGCCTGAGCATCCCAATTTAGACGGTTTCTGTCTGCCCCAACCTATTTTTAGATAAATACAAATAACGATGCAAAAGCATCTTTTTTGCATCTTCTTCCTAGGTGTCCACAGCTCTCCATTAACAAGATAAGACTAAACAACACTTAGGTCTTTATGTGGTAAAACAAGCTTCTGTATTCAAGATAAACTTTACAGGACAGGTGGTTTCCTAGAATTGAATATACACAAGAAAACATTTAACTATCCTACATAAATGTCAACAAGGTATGAGAAGCGTGCACCTAATAAAGGAGATAGAGGATACAATAAAAAGGGGCCCTAAATCAAAGAGCAGGTTCACAACAGTAAACACTCACATACTGGGGAGCTTGTCCAGCCTTTGCAACCCAACTGCTCTTCTGTTCTGCTTTTTCCTTTATTCTCTTGGAGGTACATTTGACCCAGTCCCATCATCTTGCCAGGGTTATGGCTGGGACTGCATCCTTGTGCAGGATCTATATTGGGAGCTCAGTGTGTACTTCTACCTTTATCAGCTTTTTTCTTTTAAAAAAAAAAAATAAAAGGGGGGGGGGGGGGGAAAAAAAAAACCCGCAGAGCAAACATTATCTATTGTTAATTACCTGTAAAGTAGGGCTTTTGCCACTTCCCCAGTTTCTAAGAGCTCTGAAGTGAAACCTGAAAGAAGCCACCCATTGTTTTCCATTGTGCAAGAGCCAGGAGCAAATAGGGCTCAAATTGCAGCTCTGAAAGGCAAGAGGAAATTGGCCGCCCGGTAATCTGCTCCCAACTATTCAGAGTAACAAAGGCTACATTCCTCCTCAAGTAGTCACCATTAGAAACCCAAGGCTGATCTATTTAGTAAGGCCCACAGAATAAATCTGTGGAAATAAAAAGTTTTAATTAGAAGGACATAGGACATGGCTCTAGTTTCTAGCCCCGCAAGTAACCTGTATTATTTAGGCTCCTACCCAGTTTCCCACATATCCAAACGCTGACACCCGGAGATCAGGAGCATTGCCATTTTCAAATGTTATTTAAAAAAAAAAAAAAAAAAAAAACAAAAAAACCAAACAACCAAAAAACCTAATAGATGTGGAACTGCTTGTTACAGATGGATCATACCGTACAGTGTGCTGTATCAAAAGCATTTTAAATGGGTCCCTGTGTTAGGATTATATATTTTTCCCATAAGAGTATTAACATTGCTTCTAAACCATCACAGTCAAATGCCTGCACGCACACACACAATCTATGGCATGTTACAACATACCATTTCTAAATATTCTCCAGAAAGTGCTACAGTTTCAGGCACGAAGCCATTTTCCCATCCGTTCATCTCTCTGTACAGAAGAATGGGTAAGTAAAACACCACGCTGCCCGTCAAAGACTTCTGGTCGTGCTAGTGCCTGAGAGCGGGTCCCCACGCAGCCCTCCGTTCTCCGTTTTCCCAGCAGCAAAAGGGAAATATTTCCCTCAGAGCTGTTTTATCAGGCACAGTTGCTTCAAAAGAATTTCAGTCCAAGCGCAAAATGCTTTGAGCTACTTCTTAAGGAGGTATTGCAATTTTTGCCACCTGAACAGATAAAGTTATCCCAAAGCCAAAGCCAGTGTGCTGGAGTTGTCAGCAGGACCAGCAAACCAGGTTGCCATTTACCGGGGAGGTTGTCTGCACCTGGCAGCGGTGACGGATGGCTCGGGGACCACGCCGGCAAGTGCTCCTGCTCCGGTACCGGGCAAGGGATGGAGAGGGGGGAAACAGGCACACAGGCTCTAAAGCTCAAGATTTGAAAGCCCATACAAAAATCTCTGTGGAGACTCCAGAAGGGTTTCTTCTATTCCTACCACTTGCTCCCAGCAAGGCCCTTTGACTATTTAATGCAGCAGAACTGATGCGTTTTCAACTATAACAGTATCTCCTCACATGGTCTGGCAGATCAGTAAACTCAAGACCAGGCGCCAGGTACTGCCAAACTTTGGCAAAGTTCATACCTAGATCTGAACATCGGACCAAAACAAAATTGCGAGATCCAACTATACTGTATTTCCCACCCTGACTAACCAGGCACATCCTCAGCGTGATTCAGAAGAGACACAGAACACATGGAAATGTATTAAATCAGCAAGTGCCTCAGGAGTAGCACAGGTGGCTCGTGTAGTCGTAACATGCTTCATCTGGAAGAACTTTGCATGCTTCGTAGAAAAATGAACAAGTGTACAATTATTCTCTAAAAAGAAAAGGCTGGATAAATGGCACTTGATCTTGATAAGAAATAAATGTTGCTGAAAATGGATTTTGAGCACGGGCAGCTATGAGACTTGGATATTAAAAAGAAGGTACCGTGCAATTTCCCAATAGAACTAGATGATCTTTAAGGTCCCTTTCAACCAAACCATTCTATGAATGTCCAGGTTAGAGAAAAGCCCCAGCACTTCCCCCTTCCTTCCGGGCAACTAGTTTGTTTATTTTCAGTTTGAAGTGTCCTACTCATAAAGCGCACAGATCCAAAAGCATCAAATCGAACGTCACACAAGAAAGGATGTTTTGGAGAGGACCTTTACCAGGCCGGATAACTTCAGCTTTTTCTCCTGCTTAAAGCATGGAAGAGGAATCCTCATGGCACTGGAAGAGTTGTCAGATGGTTTGGAAGTCAAAGCATGCGCCAGAAGACAGGCGATGTCATTTAAAATCTCCATTAAGTAGTTAATCAGTGACATAATTTCAGCGTACGTTTAGGGTATTCCAGCTACTTCTCACAGTTACTTTATCATGTAAATGAAGAACATCCTAACACTTAGGAATGCTAGACATTTCATAAGACAGTGTGCTGTATTACCCAACCCAATTAATAAAAACAAAAAAGAAAACAAGGAAGAAACCCTACCACCGGTATGGAGTCCCTTCAGAACGGCCTGCAGTGGCATTAGGCCCCGGTGTAAGGATGCTGTCGCCTGGCCAACTCAGTCACTGGTGTAAATCCATCCGCTTCATTCAGAAGAAATATTCTGTGGTATAAAACCAGTCACACTGCGGTAGGGACCCTGAAGGGTCAGGCGGGGTGCGAGTCCCACTGTGCTCCTTATTGCACAAACAGAAGGAGTTCAGCCCTTTGGGGTAGAGCCTCTGTCAAACGTTTGAGCCTTTTGACAACGTGTTCTGTAGGAGATGTTTTCAGACTGGTAGCACCGTACAGGTACACAAGCGTTCACAAACCAGGGCATGCTTACCACGCACGGGAGGCATGGCCATCAGGCACACCTTTCTCTAAGGACTAAAACCAACGTGTGTTTCTTTTCTTCAGAAAAGAGCAATTCACAACAATTACAGTTTCAAGCAAAAGATAGGTAATTGTGCAATACGCACAACAACGTCATTCCCCTGGAAGCACACCATTTCACCTCCTTTTACAATATTGTCACGTGCGTATGTCAGGAATATTGAAAGATCCAGGTGAATTTCTGGTCCTTTTTTGAAGCTAAAATCAAAAGTTTTTCAGTAAGACTAAGGTTTCACCCCTATATACCTAAACCTAAGAAATAAGACCATGCGTGGTCCACAGGATATCTGTCCTGTATTTGTATTTATTAATAAGTAATGGGGAACTATCTCACCTCAAGATACCTTCACCAGGAGAAGCGGGAGGGGCAGCTGCAAGCATTATCCTGGGAAAAACAACAGCACTGCATCTCCTTATCACAAATATAAACCCAGCAGTAGGTATCACTCTGGGAATAACGCTTTGTTCCAACTGTGTTGGCTTCTGATATGGTGGCCAGTATGTCCATATTCCTCTTTTAGCCTTTAACAGACACTGAATCTGGATTTAACACTCCAGCCAAGAAAGACCGTATCTAACGGAATACACATACATAGACACAGCAAAGTATTCCCAGACAAGTTGGAGTGAGAGCAAATCAGTACCTATACTCTCCTACCTGCGTACCTAAAAACCGAAGCTCATTTCAAAGCACACGCACATACACAGAAAAGTTTAACGGTCATCGCAATGCTCGCAGGGATCCCCAGACAAGTTGGAGTGAGAGCAAATCAGTACCTATACTCTCCTACCTGCGTACCTAAAAACCGAAGCTCATTTCAAAGCACACGCACATACACAGGCACAGAAAACGCAACTGAAAAGTTTAACAGTCATCGCAATGCTTGCAGGGATCGATGCCCCCCTCTTTGGCGAGGGCCTGGGCGTTCGCACTGTGGTTGATGACGGGGGGGGACACGGACTGCGAGAGCTCTCAACTTGCAGCAAGCGAGTATTCACAGCGCAAGGGTGCACAAAGAGCCTGAGCAACTCTGGGCTGGGATTTTTAAATGTTGATCTGTGGGCTGTGCTCGCTGCCCAACTCCCCAACCGCCCTTATCCCCGGAGGGCAGCGGGGCATCAGTCCCTGGACCGGTGACAGCCCAAGTCCATGCTCCAGCATGTTCTGCTTCCACGTTGAAGGAAACGTTCTGGGTAGCTTAGGAGTTTTTTGAATAGCTCCAGTAAGCACAAAGCTTGTTAACACCGGGCCCACATGGCTAGGTAGCTCATGCCAAGCATAGAAGCCATGCCTTGGCTACTCCTGGCGGTGAGAGAACGGTGAAAAACAACCACGGCGAGGAAGTACAAATGATTAAGAGTTGCCGTAAAAGCAACTTGCCTGCTGATGAAGGCTAATTGGAACAAGACCGGTGCAACCAATGCGCTGCATAAGGCTGGTAAATGCAGCTGTGTGATAAGAGAACAAAATTTTATTCCGGGTTTTTTGAAGCACCACCATGACTGACACAAATGCTCCAGCTGGAAGAAAGCCAACGATTAATCACGATTCCTTAGAATTTGGAGGTAATTTTAGCAGAACAAGAAATACAGAAGCATCAGTGAGTCCTGAACATTCCTCCAGGACAAAAATCTATTACCTCATATAAGTCCATTAAAACACTTCATCTAGCCCTTTTAATCCCTCTTAACAGATTTGCTTTATCACAGACAGAGGAGCTAATCCTCTCCCACCTGTCTTTATGATATGGAACCATAAACAGGAGCAAGTACTTTTCGTTTGTTAAGCATTATCCCCCCTTGGATAATGCTATCATCCACACTAGCATTAGTGTAATGAAGCCGGCTTTGGAGAAACACTCCAGCTCTCTCCAGCTCTCACCCTCGCAATCTGTTTCTCCAGCAGGGAACATGGAAATCTATTTACCATCTGTTTCCAAAACCCATCTCTTACCAGGCGTTTCAAGACACCAAGCAAACCATGACTTGAATTCCGTCTTGCTGGAGGGACTTCCCTTTTTCCTTCATCCCAGACCTTACGCAACACATTTCCGGACTCCGCTGTGTCTGACCAGGTGGTGGGCTTGGTCAAATCCATCACCAACCTACACAATTAGGTTAGTAGGTCAGTTGAACTTGCCGCCTAATTACATAATCATTTTATAGGGAATTCTCTTTATTTTTTCAAAATAACTCAAAGCTATCTGAAAACAGTTAAGAAATAATTTTTATGATCTACATTGTAATGGACCTCTGACAGTCTGGCACTCTATAGACATGTAGAAAATAACCTGAACAGCCTGCTGACAAATTTTGGGTTGAAAAAGTTCGGTCTCCTAATCGCCAATCTCATTAGCCTTTAGCAAACCCCCTTCCAACAAAACACAGTATTTCTAGATGGTCATTCCAGTTGCTATATTGTAGAAAGTAGAACAGATTATAATGAGTGACCACTTAGGGTATATTTAAAATAATTTTTGTCTCTTCAAGTTGTGGAGGCTTACTTCGTACATCTGTCAGCTTGCTCATTTTTTTTTCCCGCTAGACATTCATCTGCTCTCATGCAATCCTGTGTGGTTCTACCACAAAATCTGTCTGCCTGAAAGAAGTCACAGTCATTTCCGTAACATTAGACCCGTTCCAAAGGACCCGAAATTGAACTCAAATATATAGATGTATATTGAGTACAAACGATACAGCATCTAACCCGAGAAAAAACCGATTATTCTCATTGCTTTAACACTGCCTTCTCTGGGTAACCCCTAGCAATTAGAAGACCACTTAAGACATACAAGGAACTGTTATCTTCTCATTGCTGTGTAGGTCAACGTCAAGCTTTCCTCCTAAGGACCGGCAACCTGAAGTTATCCCCAAAGTTTAGTTAGTAAAGGGATCGTTAGTTAGTGTGACTAACTACAGCATAGGTTTTGTTGAGTTTTTTAAGAGAAATTTGAAGCAGTGCTGCGACATAGCTCGTCCTTTGGGCTTTCTTCTCTTCTGCTAGGAACCAAACCAAACCAAACCCCCACGTAAGTCACCTGGCTGAAAAAAAAAAAACAGACAGTATAACACTTTTCTTGAAGAGGAATAACCAACACCCTTTGAGCAAACTTACTCAACACAGAGCTGGATCCTATCCAGTTACGAAGAGGCAGTTCGGGCTCAGTATTTTTGAGTGTCAGTAGAGAGTCTTAAAAGTGGTCCCATCTGACCAACGGTGACCGACTGACAAGGATTTCGTTGTCTCCCAAGGGCTGTTTGCAGTTGTCACTCTTACAGAGAAGCATCGGTGATAGGGAAGTAGTGCAAAGCAAGTTGCCTACTCCTCAGAACATTCTTCTCTTGGCTTTGCTTCATCTCATGAAGAATAAATCTTGGAAAGCAGACCTTGTATATACACACTGCTGCCCGACAAGCCTCCCAGCCTGTCTCCCAGGAAGAGCAATATTACCAACTGTATGCTGCAAAGCAAGTGGTTTCCTACATGTAGCCAGATGATGATTTCACTTTATACCTCACAGAAGTCACCCATGCCATTTAATAAAGAATGTAACATTCTGGTCAGCTCATTATATGACACTGGATCAGCTTTGACGGAGTTAACTACAAAAGCCGAGCTTATTCAAATCCTCAATATGCTAGGAGTCGGAACAGCTTGAATATGGCAATTCAAAGCAGCAAGACTTCAAAATGCAAGCTATGACACATTTGCCAAGTTATTACTATGTCCTTAAAGTGGAGTTTCTCTCGAACCACTTACTCTGAATACTATGGGAAATTACATCCATTTAATAAACTTTTTACTTTAGAAGAACTGTGATGTTAGCCTTGACCTACATGAACAGAAGAAGGAGGTTTCCCCATTCACTCTTAATGAAAAGCTTTTTTGTTGAGTATGTGTTAAATGGCCAGAAGTAGCTGTGACACTCAGGTCACCCTTAAGAGCCTTTAATTTAAAGACAGAAGATAGATTTGGTTGACATTGGGAAAACGTATGGGAAAAGAACCAAACAAGCCGTAGACATAGGCACAAACACCCCCCTGCCCCCAAGTTCAAAGCTAGCAAACTACAGCAACACAACCGTTATTTTTTATCCTGCCTCTTGCTTTTTATTTAGATTTGAGCTTGGCAGATTGATGACTTCAGTTGATGTACAATTTAACCAGCCAAGAAGTTCTATATGAGAAAATTTAAAATAGGTTTACACGTTAATTTGGTATTCTTTAGGAAACAAAACAACTTGAAGCTATGGTTTCCTCCTCCACAACTGTATTTCCAAATGCTTTGGTAAATAAATAGGGCCCACACTTCTTGGCACTGTTAAGCACAACGTATACATTCAATTGTATTAAATATCCTATAGCAAAAACTTACTTGATATATAGTTAGCAAACTTAAAATGACGTAAACTAAACTAGAGCACAGACTAGTGGTTTTGAAGTATCAATAGGAAGTTATTTGCTACCTGATAGACTGCGAGGAGGAGAAACCCCAACAACCCAGCAATATGCACGTGTAGCTTACAACCTGTCATTATAACAAAAGAACTCAAGAGCCATTTTCATTAATTAATATATTTTCTGCATTATAGTTAACATATGTTCTTTCTTCGTGTCATCCTTATTTCGTTAAGTATTGATATTTTGTTATATTCAGACAAGAGTACATTTTCAGTCTTTTGCAATAAATATCATAAAATAATAGAGATTCACATAATAAATATTCTTTACAATAAAAAAAGTTTTAACAGACTTTTGTCTTAAAAATAGTTGGAATTCAACTTTGTTTTATACATAAAATATACAAAAAAGGACCACAATTTGTGGCTAAGGCAATAAAACAGGGACAGAATAAAATTATAAAGTACAGAGCGGAGCTAAATTCACTAAACCAAAGGATCACAAGAGACTTGAAGGATTCAAGAACATTTAGATGACTCAGTGACACCTGAAGGCTGTTTGGATATATAAACACCACCAACTTTAATATCAACTGATACTGATAGACTATAAAAGCAGGAGTAGGAAAGTGGAGTGAGCAATATCCTTCAAAGATCTGACAGCAAAAGAAACAAATGCCTATGTCGCAGCCATAATGTCTCCAATGTGAAGATCTACATAGTGTAGCAAAAACTGAAGTTACATTGAAAATGTAAAAAAACAAGGAGGCAGGGCAGGGTAATCCTCAGGACTGAGAATGTTCCAAGAGTTAAGACAAAAAAGGAAGGGGGGAGAAGGCCAAAAAAAAAAAAAAAGCAGGCTGCTTATAGAAGAGTCAGGGCTTTCATTTGGTAAAGCCTTTATTTTACATCCCTCTCCAGAAAGAACGCACACAAAAAGTTATTTCACAATCCAGCTCACTCATGCAAGTTATTCTTCCTTGGTACCCAGGGGGTTAAGGAAAAAAGGAAAAAAAAAAAAATATTGCTGAGAACAAAAAACATCTTTGGGAAGATATTCACAGAGCAAGAAGCTTCAAGAGCCCAGTGAGCCCTCACTGTCTCTTTCAGGAGTGGTTCAGTTACAAACTCAGAAGACCCCGCCACGGCGAGCGGCAGATGCAGATACCAGGTCCGCACTTACCAAAGAGCAGCAACGACTACGTAAAACGCTCCACACTCAGCCAAGTCAAGAGGAAGAGGAGAGCAAAGATGCAAAGCGAAGAACTTGCGTATTTGAAGTTGGGGAGACAGAAAGGGAAGCAAAGAACAGCCCCTCCAAAACAGGGGGGGAGGTGGGAAATTAAAAGAAATTTAGGGGTGGGGGGGAAATATCAGCTACAACCTGAAAAACTGAAGTTGGAGGAAGTAAACCTCCCTCCAAAAATCATGAGGGCTTGCCCTGACCTCGGGAGGGGCAGCTCTCCAGTTTACAATAGACCGTGTTGGAGTTCTTGCATCGGCAACCTGGACGATTGATGCGGTCGTAGCACCCTCGACAGAGTTTTAGGCATCCTTTTGCAGGAGGGTAGCAGAGCAAGCAAGGCAGAAACAAGGACATCGCTCCCATGCACAGGTACCTAGAACAGCAGTGTGACTGGGAACAAGAGCAGGGATTATCCGCGTACGAGTCCCCTTCATCGTCGTTGGAGCAGTGGTAGAAGATCCCTTTGACCAAACACATGCAGGTGCCGTACTCCACCATGCTCTCCGCCGAGCACAAGCACTGCCGGTTGCAGGCCAGGCAAGAAGGGAGAGCCCTGGGGGCCGTGCACTCCCCGCACTTGCACTTCCCACACTGTTCGCAGATAAACTTATGCTGCGTCAAGTCCTCTTTCAAAGGACCCTTCAGATCATCTACAATCAGAGACGACTGCTTGGGCTGCGTCCGGATTGTCCGATCGGATCTGTGGCCTGAGCCCAGCCTGGATGGAGGCGACCGCCCCAGTAGCCCTTGCTCGGAGGAGGCACTGCTGTTGCTCCCGGAGCTAGCCGCGCTCCCCGTGCTGGTCGATCTGCTCAAGACGGGAGCCCTCGCGTTATGCTGATGTCCCACGTGGCTGGGTCTGTGTTCGTAATTGTTATTCACATTAATTGGTATAATTTCATGAGTCCTTTCATGCTTCTCCTGCCTCGGTGCTGTCCGCGGACCAGATTTTTTCACCACAGATGGACCTTCGGTGTATTCGTTGCTGCCCCGGATCGCCTTGATCTGGTCCAGTGACAAGATAGCTGTCGGCTGGCTCTCTCTTTCATAGTCCAACCGCTGCCGGCTGTCCAGGGAGGGCTGCTGAATCACCACTAGCGAACCACCACTGCCATGTTGACTTTGGGGCTCCATCTGTAGTGATCTCTACTTCTGGCATTCAGTGGGAACCTGGCATGCATCTGAAATCCTAAAAATAAGAAGGCAGAGGGTGTAAATAAACACTGTGGGTGCACCTATATACACACATACACAAGACCAAGGGCAAAAGAGGAATAAAGAATGGGATACTTTTGGGAAACAGAAATGATACGGCAGACCATAAATTGCCCTAGCCACCTGGTACTGATCTCTTTCAGCAGGGGATTACAACAACGCTGAGGATCTGGCCCCAGTCCAGTAATGGGGAGAGTCTGGGTATGGCATCATAGAGGAGGAATGCAAAGGAGACCCTATGCCATTAAAAAAACCAAAACAAAACACAACTTCCAGTATTAACCTGCATGCTTACTTGGCAAGCCATGGAAAGTGCTTCCCACTCGCTACTGAACTCAACGTCTGTCAAACTAGTAACAGCAAATCTGAATGCCCCCAAAACTAAGTTTGAAACAGGCGGGAACACCACCAGGTTCATGTTCTGTACGGCAGAATAACGAACATGCACAATTCTCACCCTTCTGTCTGAATCTGCAGCATCAGGAAGCTCAACAGGTTTGCTCGCTAGCGCATTTGGAAAGTCTCCTTTTTAAAGTGACGTATGTGCGTTACAGAGTCTCGAAATAAGTACCGTCAAGTGGCCAAGACATTTTCTATAAGAAAGTAACTCAGCACGCAAGTCTAATATGCTCCTCATAAAATTAAAGCGAGGGTGCAAACAGTCTGTTTTCAAGTATTTTCTGACCACGCGCCAGGGTGCGAAAGCAAAAGGGGCAGAAAAGGCCAAGATGAGCTAGGTGTCAGACAAAAAGCACCTCGTCCATGTGAGTGTTACGAGCAGATGACAAAAAAAAAATATCCAAGCTCAAAACACAAAGAACAAATCATTTTCACAAGACAAATTAAAAGCTTCTCAAATAAATACAACTTTCTAGTTTATCTTTTAAATAAATGTTATGCATTTTCATTCCTTTTCATTCTGCCTAGCTATCGACATGAAGCTCGCAACGCTGATTGAAAAAACTGCAGTGACAGTTCTGTACCTATATAAAAATTTAGACAAATACCTAAATGCCACATTTATACAGAGAACCAAGGAAACAGACTGCTCTGCTCTCCTTTACTGACAGCTGGGGGGAAAAAAATCCTCCCCCCCCCGAGATGTCATACACATCCACCTGACAGAGGAGAAAGGTAAGTGCTACCAAGCATTCCCAAAACTCATCCAATAATCATGAGAAAGTCTGTCCTGCCTGCCCCGAGCACAGCCGGCACGGAGCTGTTCCCCACTCAGGAGAGAAAAAGGCACGGTGGCGTGGGGGCACAGGGACGGACAAGAGGAGGACAGGTTTCTTCTAACAGGTGGGTAGCATCTTCATCCATCTGACCGCCAATAAATGGAAAGCGACAGCTTCTGCCAGAACACAAAGTCTTTGTGCTCATCCAGGACTCAAAGATTTCATTTTACATTTAACATCACCTGTGTGGGCTTTAGGGTTGCCAGATTAAGAGGAACAAAAGGAAAAAAAAAAACCAAAAAACCAAAACACGTTCATTTCTAATTCACCCCACATAACAAGCTGCCTTCTCCACAAGCACTGAATACAAATCCACAACAGACCAAGGGTGAATGAATGCGAAAAGGGAAAGATTTACAGCTGTACCAACCAGGAGCCGGGCTCCCCGGGGGACGAAAAATAATATCCCCAGAAAATGCAAAAGGCATCCAGTGCCATCTTTGGGGGGAAAGCGCAACATCACCACGGCAGGCAGACTGACAAGGCCAGCTGCCGACCTGGGG
>NW_009604356.1:89845-131912 GCF_000690535.1 Cariama cristata | reverse complement strand
GCCTTGTTGAACTTCATGAGATTTGCACAAACCCACTTCTCCAGCCTGTCCAGATCCCTCTGGATGGCATCACCTCCCTCAGGCGTGTTGACCACACCACACAGCTTGGTGTCATTGACAAACTTGGTAAGGGTGCACTCAGTCCCACTGTCCATGTCGCTGACAAAGATGTTAAACATCTTGGATGATGTTAAACATCTAGGATGACTTGAGTCCTTCGATGTAGGAAGAACATAAGATAGAACATTAAACATCTAGCTTTAGATTTTTGAACTTATTACTATGGGGGTTTTACTATCGTTTTAGCCATTTCAGCAACTGACATTTGTTTAGGGGAAAAAGTCAAAATAAAGCATGAGAACAGTAAGGGATTTTTTCCCCCAGTACTGTGAGCTTGTTGATATGACAGAGTATCTAAATGACAAGCTGTCTCTTCAGATTCACAGAATTTGGCTGAATGTATAGTTAATGGGTAGAAGACAAAGTATCCTCAAGAAATATCAGCTTTAGTTTTAAAATAGTGATTTTACATGTGCCATGAAAAAATGAAAGACAGATTTATAAGCTTATATGATGCAAGAGGAAAGAAACAACTATAAACTGCGACTTGCATCATCTGGTTGTGTGGCACTGTGGCATTTGAAGGTCAAATTGCAATGAAGGCTCTGACTCCATGAGCCGAATTCCTTGTTGGGGTACAAAAGATGAAAGCACCTCTGCCACTCTGCCACTCCGCCACTCCATCCATTGATCTGGCACAAACACTCTGCTTACCAGTGGAGATACTGAAGGACATCCAGGCTCATATGAAAAGCAGTCAGATTCCTCCTGATTTCCCCCCTTCTGAACCTTGATGTCTGTCATCTAGGGAGAGCATGTTCTCCCCCACTTAGCACCTGACCATCATTGCTGCATATCATCCGGATCACAAAATTCAGATCTATCTCTTCCTGCACATGCCATCCTTCACTTAGGAAAGAACAGATTAATGCCACAGACAAGGTTTCAGGGATAAGAGAACATACAGGGGAACTTGATAAATAGTATTTGTCTATTTCATTTGTTCCTTCAGAAGTTACTTATGTTAAAAATTGCAAAGGAATTGCAAGTATCCCCCTTTTGATACTGTATCTGTGATTCAACTAGTAAGAACAGGCATACCTTTTGGAAAAATCACATATTGTAAGGAAAGTGTGGCGAAATTTCTTTGCTGTACGATAGAGTATGGAGAAAATGGAAATCATTTTAGTCCACTGTAGTTAAACTACATTTCGAATTTTGGTTTGTATGTTAACCATAAGATTGTGAGTTGCACCAGCTCTTTGTTCTAGAGAGAAGAAGAATGTACATTGTTCTGCTGTTTTTGCTGTTGTGAGCCATACTTGAAACCTTTCTCTCAGATCCGAAGACATACTAAGCTTGACCTTCCACATCTAGCTAAGAAATTCGAGGCCATATATGGGCTAGAATCAATCTGTACAAAACTTACATTTTTAAGAGTCTTGTGAAAGCTTGCTGGAACAAGCTGCCACATGAAAATATTCATATTGCGTAAGCAAATGAGAAAGAACCCAGCTTCAGAATCAGTCTGAATGACAACTCCTGAAAGGTTATTTGGCTCTGTGCTTTCTGAATCACAGGCCATCATTCCATAGTAAATATATGTGCTGACCACTTACGCACTGCAAGTGTACCAGAGCTCTTCTCAGAATACTTGCAAAAACTGTATGCATTTTCTCATCGTTGATATAATTGACTAGTGTAGACTCTCAGTGCAAAACAACCTTGGAATATATTCTCAAATATATACATATCTATATCATTGAACACATAAATTTTTTGCTTTTTCTTATTTATACATGAAGATAAAAAACAAGGACATAGTGAGATCTGTGAACCTTCACAGAGAATTTTCATACTTGAGATACATTAAGATGGATGCTTAGATAAGGTTAGCTGAGCAAAAGACACTGGCCTTTAACCAAAATCAATTTAAACATTTAAACACTTTCTTTTTTTTTTTTTTTTCTTTTCTTTTTCCCCAAAGATTACTTAAAGTTAATGATTCTGGAGATTACAATTCACATTATATAAGAAAAAGGCAGGACAACATCTATTTTACCAAACAACTATTGAACAGTCTGCTGGAGGCAAACAGAATTTGCATCCCCTTCATAGCTGATGTATTGGACATGCCTTCTCTGCAGGCACTCTGCCATGAGCGTCTGTGCCAGCTCTACTGAAAGGCAGTGTCTATAAGATCTAACACGACTGACCAGTCATTGTCTTTGCCTACAAAATGCTTCAGGAAAGGTTCACAAGTCTTCTGGAGATTTTCAGTGCAGTAATATAAGAAGACAAAATGAGAGTTAAGAAAAACTGTAGAGAAAAATAAATCTAGAATTTCATTTCTTTTCCCAGTGATCCCAGTGACCAAGAACACAACCATTAAGTTAACTAGAAAACAATGGACCTAAATCAAGGCTGAGATAAACAAAAGTAATGTCAAACTAATGAACAAAACCATAAAATTTTTATATAAATGGGTGTAGTTTTATTTTCAGTGAATGTGTTCTGTTTGCTCTGCTGATGCACTTAACCTTATTTATGTTGTATTAAGATTAATCATTTTCAAACTAAACTTTTTCAAAGAACTGATTACTGTTCTCTGATGAGAGGTCACTATCACATTATTTTCCTTTGTTACATTATTTTACATTGTATCTACTTCCTTTGCCTTTGGCCTCTTGAATCTGCAATTATAGGTGTTTGGGTTTTTTTCTACGATAGTTATTTCCAAACTTCAGAGCATTAATTTGTGCCATCTCTCAGAGGTTGTTATAGACCACTTTGCATCTTCAGCCTCAAGCGTTTAATTCAAATCCTTCTAAAAGCAATAGGCTTCTATTGACCAGCTACATGTTTCTACACTCCTTTCACATGCAATAGATTTCACATTATTTATTTATGATAGGCATGTATATCAACAGCTGCTATTTGTGTAGATTGGTTAGAGACACTAAAAAATATAGGTGTATTTAAATTTTCTAGGGTATGTCCAAAAAATTACTGATAGAATTGCAATTCAGTAGAGCATGACAATGAAAAATTATTTTGAGAGTTTAGGACTTGTTTGTTTCTTCCAACACTCTCACTATTTGTACATTAGAAATTAGTGTTATGAGAAAAAAAAACAATCCTTTTAGTTAGGAAGATTTTCTAGCCTTTGTACATATGTTCCGTCATACATATCTATTAAGTTCCTTTACAACTCTGACTTAAGAGAACTAAGAAGCACTCAAATAACTTGGAAGTGTTTATATAATGGTATCATTTAAAAGGAAGGATTTAACAGGCAGAAATACTCAAGCTGAATTTGTGAGGCTGAGGAGCAGGTTTACATGATAGCAATCATCTTTTCTGTTGTCTACTTAAAATCAATACCTACCCAAAGGCATTGCTTCTCTGACATTACAAGTGTTTCTCGAGATGGAAAGAGTTTCCTACACTCTTTATAAAGTCAATGCAGTAAAGTAGATGCATAACAAAGGCAATTCCATTCTTTCCGTTATTTTGGAAGCCTTTTGCTTCCACTGAAATGACAAGCAACAAATATGAAATGCTAGCTGCTTTTATGCATGCTGGATTCAGTCTACTAGTCATCTGAAGCTGGACATTTAATGCAGCATTATGATGGTGGCACTTTGACCACCCTCTTTTCTCCAATAAGTGTCTTCCCAAGATGCAGAAGATTAGGTTAAATATCACTCAGGCTCAGCAGACTGAGCTGGAGGTTTTCCTGCATATATGCATTAATCACAAAACAGGTAGGCAAACGATGGAGTTCACCACATCGTAAAGTTCTTTTAAAAGTCAATGTAAAATTCTTTAATACATGTAACATTTAGATTTTCTATACTGTAGAACAATAAGAAACACATTAGGTGTAAAACTGAATGTGTGTATCCAAGTTGTTTTAAATGTAAAGCTACCATCTTTGTCCTTCTGGAACAATATCTTACAATACAATTAGTGCCACAGTAAGAAAGCCTATGAGGTTAAAGGCTGAATTTGCCTTAATTTGGAAATTGTATGGAAAAGTACTACACTCGTATCCCAATCTCCTGTTTACCTTTTAAAAAATTAGTTAGTTCACTACTGCACTGATAAGAGTAAAAAACTGTTACTTCACCTTTTACTCACAAAGAGCCAACACAGTTAAACAATTTTATACTTGCTTTTTATTACTTTTCTTACATGTATGAAAGGAATCCTTTGCCATCTTCTACTCAGTTTTATCAGGGCATTGTAGACAAAATAATGATATTGAGAAAACAATTGAAAGATCAAGGAAATCATTAAGTGCCTCTAAATGCACTTTATTCATTCTCTTTTAATGTCAGATATCTACACTATAGACAGCTGCAACTGATCTAGTTGTTTAGATTCCCTGCTTAATCTATTGCACTACTAGGATGCAATTCATTCATGTCAAGTTGACATCTGAAATAGGTCAAATAAATCAGGCCTTTGAAGTATCTATTTCTTTGCATTGTCTTTAAAGGAAGATTAGGATGACTAGCTCAAATGTAGTGATTGGGCAACTGAACTCCACACAGAGAATATGATTTAGCAAATACAAATACTGCTTTTGTGGTGATGTGTTAGAAGCAAAGAACTCTTCTATATTCCAAGAAAAAATAATCCCAAACAATAGGGATAACAATTTATAATGTTGTTCAATTATATGCAAAATAATTTGCATAAAAGTCATATTGAAAAAGCTTTATCAGCATTAACATTATACTGTTACCTTAATGTATATTCACACATGAATCTCCTCAATGACTAGTCACCATTACTTAGTCACACTACCATTTTATTCATATTTGGTGGGCCATAGACATTTATGATATGACTTTATCTCACTCAGTAAGTGCAAATATTCTTATATGATGTTTTTACTTGGAACGAGCTTATTCACATACTTGTTAACTAGAAACATGTAATATTTGGTAGCAACTGACTTGGACAAAATTAATGTATGCTACCGCTGTAGTTGTTCTTGTCAATAATTTGCAATTACACTGATAAAAATCCCATTTTATCTCCTTAGAGTACAAGACATGTAAAATGGGTTATAATGAATTAAACAAAATAATTTATATCAAATTACATTGACAGCATGGATGCAATTCTCCTCAGGTATTTAGGTACCATTTCCTTAAACTTCAGCCCTTCAAATGAGACTTCTTCAGTAATTATTAAAGAGATAATAGTGCAATAATCTGGTAACATTTTCCTATTCTTTCTCACACATCACTGAAAATCTTTCTCTATTTTTTCTTCTTTATCTTTTCTAAGAGTATCTCTTAGTTTGCCATTATTTTTTGTGTAAATAATTTATGCATGAAATCTATGTTAAAAATTATATTCCAATGTATACAAACATTTATGCACATATTTAAATCAACTGAGTATACACACTGAGTTCAAGGGAACCATTTCTAGGAGTGAACTTAAACAGTCACATAACGTTTATTTGTAGGATCAGCTAGTCTCACTAGGAGGTTGATTCAGAAGCTCAGATATTTTCTTTTAAGAAAAGGAAATGAAAGAAAAGTCTTTGTCTCACCTTTAACTTCATCAAAATATTTTTTCTTAGACTGAGGTATTTATCACTGTAAAATGTTTTCTGTAATGCAAATTAATCTCATAACTTTTCTCTAAAGCCTTTCAGATTTGTCAACCTCTTTTTAGAAGCATGGCATCAGAACAACATATCATACTTATGTGACAGAAATTTTCAAAGGACCTGATTTTCAGACGGCAGAAACTCAGCCCTTTTTGGTAAAAACAGCTAGTGGGGGAAAACAAACTACTTTTATAATATATGTTAACCATCTAGAATCCCACAGGTATGAATAAGATATTCCTCCTGGAATATTGCAGACTCACATATGGAGAATTACACTCGTTATTTTTTGTTAGTAAGGTTCTTTGACTGTGTCAGATCCTTTGTAAAAATACCTTATATTCAGGAACAATCCTTTCAGCACCTTTGATGTTACTGATCTGCTTGTTCTAAGCCATTTGGTGATCATCTGAAAATATCACTGCAGAAACTGTTTTTCTGTAAGTACTGCAGAAACTGTTTTTCTGTAAGTACTTCATCTACTAATTTTTTCTGATTTTTCACTTTGATATTCATTAATATCCAAATTGTTCTTTAGATCATTTCATGGTATTAAAATCTGACCAGCCATCTTCATAGTCTTAATTTCACAGTCTCTAATTATTTGGTCCAATTCAGTATAAAATCCAGACATTATTTTCAACACTTTGACAGCTTTGTTTTTCTGAAGTGAATTTAGGATTCTTTCATACAGCATATTCACTACAGAAACTTGGATTCTCTCCTTACTGGTAAAAACATATTATGTATTTAGTCTGCTTTATGAATGCACACACGATATGTTTGAAATGACTAGACTGCTTTTTAACTTTTCCCCTCCATGTCCTCTTTTATGTCTGACTCTCTCTGAATAACTGTTGCAACTGCTTTATGATAGCTTACTAGAAGGGCAGTTCCTAACAGGTCTGGTTCCTCTAACAGAAGTTTTCCTATCATGTGGAGAATTCATGTAGTCAGTGCTCAAAATTTCTCCAGCCTGAAATTTTTTTTTTTAACGTCTCAGGGGTTGATTTTGCCCACACTACTCAATACCTGTATCACAGAACCCAGTGTTTTCTTGTAGCAAATCTTTGCCTAAATGTCAACCTATGATTATGGTCAATCATGGCTTTAAAGCCTACAAGTGCTGTGTAATTCATTAGTAGTAACGTAGGAGGAAGTATTGTTCTTTGCTAAGACACCCAGACCTGTCCTGTGAGCAAGTTCAGTTGACTTAACTGGAAATATCTGCCTTTCAGGATTTTTTTTTTTTTTAAGTATTGCATACTACTATGGTTAGGTATGGCTGCAGGCTTAGATAGCATGATCAAACATTTGTTTCTCTCTTGTATGTTATATGGTCAGCAGTCCATGTAAGAAGAGAAGCTGTACTGATGTTCTTCCCTGCTGCTGTAGTAATACTACCCAATTACCCATAACTTCCAAACCAAGAGCTTTCACAGCTTTGATTGTGCATAGTTTCAGTATCAGAAGACTGTGCCACAGTTACAGCTGGGACTTACTAGGCGGTAATTTGTTTTGCCCTAGGAAGGCCGGTTAAAAAGAGAAACAATTATTAGATTGCTTAAAGAAATCAATCTGTATTGTGGAGCATCTGACTGACTTAGTTCAGGAAACATATTTTGCTTCTATTTCTATTGATCAACGTGCAATAATATATAATTGTGACAAATGACACAGGAGTTTAAATGATCAGATGAACTACTGAGGGATTGCTACCTGATGCACATTCCTAAATCAAAGACTGTGATTACTTTTTTGTGCAACTTTGTCACTACATGGCAGCCTGCGTAGTACCACTGATGTATCTGTATCTTAATTCAGTTTCTTATGTAGATATCTTCAGTAGGATAACATTTGGATAAGAAGCCCAACAGTCTCAAGAAAAAAGAGAGAGGAGAGGAGAGGAGAGGAGAGGAGAGGAGAGGAGAGGAGATACTGCATGCTAAACAAGCTCTCTGGCACTAGTATGTGGCAGAATTAGAAAATAAGTGGCATAGAACAATAGCATTAGAATACCAAGAGAGAGGTAGAAGTAAATACCTTTTAGAAAGCATATGAAACAGCTTTAGCCAAGATCTCATGAAATTATGAAACTTTCTACGAAGGTTTAACTTTACCGATATGACAAATAAATAAACAGCGTGACATTCATTGGCCACACTTTAGTTAAATGAATGGTCAAAAAACCTTCACAGGTCTTTTAACTGGTAAGTTCTAGTTTACAGATTTGAAAGGTTCAAGTACATAGACAGTAATTTGTAGTAGCTCAGCTGACTAGTGCCAATTTATTTATCTTCTATGACTCTTGTTTAATTACATGCTCATATCCTAAACTGAGATTTACAGTGAATCATCTCACCTTGATATTAAGCAGAATAACATACTCCAACACAAACTGCCATATCAAAAACATTACCTGGCATCGTATGTAACAACCAGCTGCTACCTAGGAAATACTCTGTGTTTGTAAGGCCTTCATTTCCAGTTGAGCTATTCAGCTAAGACCAAGGTCTTCCAGATTTACTCCTTGGATGTGTCCAAGCACTTAGTTATCTTGTCACAATTGACTTGTAGGTCATATTGTGCACCATAACTCTTAGAGAAGAGCAAATAAATAATTTCTGGGAGATTATGACCTTATTCTTTTCTTTATGACAGACCAGAAGTGAAGTATGGAAGCATTTATACACATTAGTCTAGTGAAAAGTCAGCACTGTCAAATGACTTGTCTAGAGTGAAGACAGAATTGGATATGTCTTATCTCACAGAAATGGTGTCTGCAAGCATCCAGCTGTTACTGGAATCTGGACAGTCATACCATTCTCCAAACCTTAGATCTGAACAGCAGTTGTCAGATATTATATTTGTCCTAGTTCACACACATATAACTTGCAATTCTGAAACAAAACCTCGATTTATGCAAAATATAATTTACTCAGAAAAAACAAGAATAACAGCCAAAACATTATCAAACATCTCTACATTGCTATCTTCAGAACAGGGACCCTGGTAAGGCAGGCTTTTCTTCTATTTTCTGCAGACTCTGTGTACCACCTCTGCTGGATTTATACCACTGAATAAAGATATCCATGAAGTTGAAAAAGTCTTTGCCTGAATTTGTAAATCTAGGTCCCCTTTGTAGTCACTAAAGAGAAATATTCAATTCTTGAGTAGGATTAATCTCTTCTTAAATTAACTATCTAATCTAAACTAGGTCAGATGAAACAAGTCATGGAAATAAGTGGTATCCTGTCAGTGTAGTATAAAAGAAGGAAGATAGCCTCGAATGCAGAAGCTGTGGAAGTTATAAAGATTTTAATTTAGGTGAACTCAGCACCATCTGTTCTGAACCTAGGAAAACTTACTTCCTTTGCCACCTTTCCCTGATGAGAATAATTTCATTTCTTAACTGTTTTATACCTTTTTTTCTGATAAATTCCAGCTTTGGCAAAGCCAGATTTGGAACTTAAGAGATGTAGGAGAAAGGATCCTTGAAGCTAAAGGTTTGCAACATTGTCCTGTATATATGGAAGTGAAGCCATTATGTTTTCTTTGGGATCAGAATCCATGAGCTAAAAGTATTAAATATATATAAGCAATGTTTTATTATCTAATATGAATTAGCTCAATGAAATACAGAATATCTTATCCTTAATGACTTGTTCACGCAGCATGGTCTGAAAAGGTTTTTTTTTCTCTATATTACTAACACTGTTACAGATCAGACTCCTATGAACCACAACAACTATATAGTGATTTTACAGTAAACTATAGGGAGGTCATTAGTCACTGTCAATTCTATATGGCATTCACATGATAAGAAACTGTACTGTGCTAGTCATTCCATGTTTAATCATGCAAAATGCTAACTGGCATTGCTATCTTTAGTCACTAATAAAAGGAAGGAAAAGTCACATCTAGTTGAAGAAAGTTACAACAAATGAAATGGTGTTTGCAATATATCCTTGAATGTTTGGAGTTAATTTAATTGAAAAAAAGTGACTAACAGAGCAAATGAGAAAAAGGGACTCATAAGTACAAAAGAAAAAGTATAAGAAAGAAGAATTATCAATATCATGTATACAGAATTTTTACAGGTTAGTATACCACTCAGTGCCTGGAAGGTGTATTTAAAAAGTTGCAAATAGAAACGAGTGTTTCTCAAGAAGCAGATAACATTATGTAAAACAATGTGTTTACAAAAAAATACATTGCATATATTACTCAAGTTAAAATCTATTTGCTCAGAAGCTCTGGAAATAGTACTATTTATTGACCCAATTTTATTTGATGATTAAATATTGGCAACTGTATTTAGAAAATCTTTCCTTTTATTTGTTACTTAAGATTGGTTGTTTATTTGTTTAGTTTTAACTGTTGCTCTAAATGACAGATCATGAATGGAATGAAAGGATGAAAAAGTCTTAGCTATAATATTTCCACTTGGTTCTGTGTTTTGCCTTAATGTTGCAGTACGCAGATATGAAAGACAGCTGAGAAGCATGGTGAAATAATTCTTGTGAGAACAGATGAAACCTGACAGACATAGAACGATTGTAGTTAATCAATCATAAGCATCAACAACTGTAACCGCAAGCATCCCAGATACAGTGCAATTAACATGGCAAGTTGAATCATATAGCACCTCTATAATTTTCAACATAATCTCGTTATTTTATTCTGCATGTAAATATTTCTTCTTCTAATTCACTTTGATCCAGTACTTCAGGATTTATGAGTGCAGATATTCTACTGAAGTTCAGGGATATTTTGTTATCTACAAATTCCCTTTCTTCTTCAATGCTGTGGGAGGAATTAAACTTTATTGATGATACTGATGATATATTCATTGATGGTATTGAAACTAGGTGTAACAAAATAAAAAATTCTTCAAAGCTTTCAATATACATAAGAATCCTGGGGTACTCTTCAATGAACAGTTAGATTATATCAAAAAATGAGTAGCTGGTCAAGAGAAAACTGTGGAAGAAGCATATCAATTTATGTTTTATATAAAATTTATATAGGATCACAGATAGTGAATATTTTAATTGAAAAGTAGTATTCCCTTTTAATAAGTACAGCATAGTAAATAGAGGCAAATTCTATTTTTTGCCTTTTATAAAAAGTTCTAATTTCATAATTAATATTAATTAATTAATTAAAAATAATAATCTCATTTGTGAAGGAAATGAAAAAGGAAGAAATTATTATACTATATTTCATACAAGAATCAATAAATCATTTTAGGAAATAGTTCTATATATTTCTCATCTTCACCAGAATAGTTAATTATTACTATAATAAACTGTATTATGGTGGCATGTATTAACCACATTTATGGATTCATGACTTCTCTGTGATAGGAAATGCAGACAGTACAAAAAGATGTTCTCTACTTATAAGATAAAACTACTAAATAAAGGTGGCTAGATGAAGATGGACAATAAACAGGATAATACTACTGACTGCAGTAGACCAGATATTTTTGCACTGTTATAATATGTATAAATGATACATGTAAAAATATGTCATTAACGTTAGAAAAAACAATGTTCCTTTAGTTAACTACTCCTCTGCATTTCCTAGTGAAATTCTAGTTCAGGGCTAATGAATCAATATACGCTGTAGTTCATGCTGAAAGCATGGTAGGAAGAAAATTCTTTTCTTTTTACAAGAACATGCTGAAAGACTACCATTGTTCAAAGATCCTTTAACGGCTTCTTTTTTTTTTCTGAGAAAAAAACTTCGTTGTAGTATCTGAGAAAGATTCTGAAAGATATTAGTCTAAATATAAGAAAATACAGTATCTTCTGTCTCCTTTTCTTTATCTTTTACATTTTTAGACAGGAGTCTTTAAGCTTTGTCCTGTGCTCCTCCTCATCTTTTGTTGCCCCTCCCTGAAAACATCTGTATAAGCACCCTGTTTCCTTGAAGCTCTTCAATGAGTCTGCAGATGTACAGAGACACGGGGTGGCTGGAGTACAGGCTTAAATACGTCATTGCTTCTCTGTACTCTCTTTCTGTCTTGTCTCCTTACATACTTGCATAGTAGCTTCTTTGAGAAAAAAATTACCTTTTTCAGGTCATGTCAGACTGATGATCCATGACGGATTCAAAAACTTTCTGGTAATAAATAAGAACAGCAGCAATGATACTCAGCATGATACATTCTAAAGTATTTGAATCTTGCCCTTGTTTTGTCACCTAAAAGTCATATGGTAATGTGATTTGTAAAAGTTCAAGATGTATGCTTTTCCCATTAACCATGGTGAGATGATGTTTCTGTCATGGCAGAAATCTTTTTGTCTGAGCTTCCGTTCACAGCTTTTCTAGTTAATATCTTCAGTATTAAAAGTTACTCTTAGGTCCAATGAGTGACTCTAACAATACAGCTCAACCTATTTAATCTGATATTCCTAGAAAACAGGTGTATGTCAATACAAAATGATCTATTAATTTCTTTGGACATCTTGATATTCTATGAGTATTGAATTTAATTCATCCAATTTAAAAGTTCCCTGTATAATCATACACGTCATTTCTTTTTAATACCTACCTTTCATTCTTCTATAGCCCATGTTTATGGGCTATTAAACACAACATTTATATTTCCCATTGTTTAGAGTGTACAGTCAAACCATGTTTTTGATTTAGGTTATAATGGAATTTTGAAAAACATGTTTTTAATGGAATTCTTTTTCCTGTAAATCTTACCTCTTAAAGAGCTACAATTCCAGCTCAAAGTCTATTTCTTAGTCCTCTCTTTCAAATACAAGGAGAGGAAGGCTACCCTCTCTGTAGTGACAATGCAATGAATAAGTTTGTCCTTGGCCTGACAGAAGAATTTTACCTTGTGTAGTGCTATTTTTACCTTATTGAAAAGAATATTACCTGCTTTGTACTTACCTTTAGATATCTTCAGCATACGTCTTTAAACATTTTAATACGTATCATATGATGTCCATTTCAAACTCCATAATAAATTTGCACATAAAATAGTTATAACTCACAGAATTGGGCTGGCAGAGGACATTGTTCTGCATCAATCTAATTTCTACTTTAAAAGTGAATTGACTGGTGTAAGTCACTGATAATGAACTACAGAGCCTTCCACAGTTTCCATGCTAGGTTACCAAGCAGTAATTGCCTCAAATAAAAAGATCTGGTTTTCATTTTTAACTTGATCCTAATTTTATAGCGAACATCAGTGGACCATGTCAGGGTCACAAAAACCTGCCCCTTTGCTGTTGCCTGCATCAGCTGCAGCCAAATGATGAGCGCAGAGAATGAATGATCCCTCCTATGCATGCCTAAAAGGTAGACTACAGTGAAGGCAAATTGGAAGGCAATTAAGTGGTAAAAACTGCTCCAGCTTTTGTACAAGACCTTCAGTCAATGGCAGAATATTTCCCTTTTTATTTAGTTGTTTATTTTCTTGCTAGTCCTGCAAAGCTTTTCAGTTGCTCTGACTGCCTTGAGATTTTTCTCATTTATTTGCTGTTACTCTTTTCACCTTTTGCAGAAGTGTTTTGTTTTCAGCTGCATCTTATTTAAACTAATACTTTTGTGGTGTTGAGTGTCATTCTTCCACGATGAACATCAATACGTACATACGTGTGCTAAGAGAAACCCATACTTGAGCTCCTTTCAGAAGAATGGGGATAACCACTGCAGAGACAGCCATACAACCTGGCAGCTACTTTGGATCAGCTATCTGAGTGCTTTTCCCAAGTTTATAACTTCCGTCCAAGATCGAGTACTATGCTGAGCTAGTTATATCTGAAGTATGAGTGGGACACCCAGAAAGCGTTGCACCAAACCCATTGGATTTATTGTCTTGCATGTTCACTAGCTTTGGAATTTCTTTACTGTTTCCTGTGGAGACCACTCCTGTCACAGGTTGTTCTCTAGTAATCCTGCATAACATTTGTTAAATTGAGTATTTTTTTAGCAATAAAGACAATTGTTCTACTCTCAACACACACACTCTGGACTGTGTGTCCTACATGTTCTTTACATGCTTTGCAAATATATTGCTAATACTACGTTTATGTTAGAAATGGTGACTGACACAGCTATACATTTTCAAAGTAGTCAAGGTTGTGCCTCATGTTAAAGAATATGGAAGTCATGTAGCTAATGTCCCAGGAACTGCTTTGAAAATAATACAACAGGTATTATCATCTTTGCCCCTAGCACTGAGATAAAGGTAAATAAATATAATCTTTCGAGGCATAAGATGAACAGCTATGGAGCACAAGAAGGCATTTTCTTATCAACCAGTCATATACGTCATCATAATATGAAGGATAGACTCAGTCTGTGTGGGGCTGTCCAACATGTCACACGTGTTGCAGGTTTATATTGCAGCAAGAATACTGAACCGATGGCCAGCACTGCTGTGTAAGATGTTATGGTCCCCACCTCTGTCCACTCTCTTTTATTAACTATTTTTTTAGAGTTTTTAAAGTAAAATGATAGGGGGTTGTATACTTTTTTAGCAGCTGCCTTTCTTCTTTTTTCAATGTGGCTAGATATGAAATAGCTGAGGTTTGTAAGAAATGAATTAAATTTCCCTTTCATTTGATTCTTTCATACTGGACTTATTATTTCAATATGGGGGAACTGCAAGCATGATCCTTCACCTTTCCTTCCTTTTAAGATTTCCTACATTTATTTGTTTTACAGCTAAATCCCTGCTTCGGTACCCGTTAATCCTTATTTTCACTCTATGCTAAAAAGAAATCCAATTCAGCACTAACAGCCAAAAAGAGCTGAAATTCAAAACTCTCTGTTATCTTCCTTCTTTATTTTCAAATTAATTGGTTTGAACAAATAGAAACTTGAGTCACACGAAGTACTTCTGTTTTTAACTAAAAAAGAAGATCCTTGTTTTTCCTTTGGTGAAAAAAAAAAGAATATTTGTACATCACAGTGCATATACAAAACAGGAAATTGGAAAAAAAAAATCCTGAGATTGCTATAGCTAATTGGAAAATAGCGTTTATTCACCTAACGAAAAAATAACAAAAACTATAAAACTTCTGCCTATAGAGCTTACAATTTAGATGTCACAGATTTTCCTTATTTTCTGTTGAAAATATATAACCCTAGGAGATGCGGGATTCTACACTAAAATTAAAATATTTTATCCTCCAGGAGAGATATGTAAATTACAAGTTTTTTCAAGAAAATAAAAAATATTTTCCAAAACTAAAGGGTTTTTTTAATAATTCAATATTTCGAATTGAGTTTGGAATTGAAATCAAAAGACTGAAGTTCTTTTTTTATATATAAAAAAATTCTGAAAATTCTGAGTACTTATTTTCAGACTTACAAGAAATGGCAGAACCAGTCTGTGAAAACAATTCTCAGAGACTTTCTGCTTCATTGTCCTGCTCTCTATATAAATTGCAGAAAGTATTTTCTCACATTGATACATATTTTTACTGTTGAACTCACAATATTTTCATTTATCAGCTATTTGATTCCCTGATCCAAATGTTTTCTAAAAAAAAAAAAAAAAAAGGATAAAAATCTGCTTTTATAGTGCATATAGCAGACTTGCAGTATGGGTTTCAGGTAGTCAGTATTATTAAAGCTCCTTTTCTGATGTCTGCAACATAGGTTTTTTTTTTTCCTCCAAACGCTGGGTAGGGAAGTACTGCTATGGTAATAACTGTTCCAACACACAGAGAAATGGCCTATGTATTTCTCACAGAGCAGCTATTCTGGTTTCAGAACATCTTCTCAAAACATGTTGAAGTCATGGCACATCAGCTCAAGTTCTGTCCACATTTTAAATACATTGAGGTTTGTTCATGCATACAGTCTAAAGTTTTAAAGGTATTTGAGGAGTAAATCAAACTGTATGTTTTAGGACACCCATACAGAAAAGATTCATCATATTTTCTTGAGAAGGAAGGCTACAAGAACAATTTTATGGAAATTCAGTGTCATTCTTGCCTGAAAAATTGACCTTGAAAAAAATCCTTAAGGACAGACACTGTTTTTACAAGGACTCAGCAATAATGCACTATGACTGCATTCCTAAATTGTGCATTAAAATGAAAACTAAGCATTGATTTCTTAATAGATTGCAGACAATATTGGCTGATCTGTCAACTTCCTTTTAGAAAAATACAGCACTTAACGTAAACATATATAAAGTTGTAGATCCAAAGTTGCATGTGACTGAAATCCAGACATTCTTAACTAAGAAAACTTTTCATTGCAAACTGTTCTCATGTCCGAAACAACTGATTATGCAGGGATATACCAATCTGCTACTTTCTAGACATAAAATGATAATAATTACATTGCTGTAGATTATACTATCAGGTAAGTCACTAGGTGACACTTAAAAGTGAAATTACACCAGATTGTAGTGTAATCCATGATGGGCTTATTTTAAAATGCAATATAATATTTCATTAAGTATTACCTAGAAAAATTTTATATAAGTTGGGAATATTGCCTTATTATTTGTTAAAATTCTATTGAACCCCTTCCACCTTTTCTTTAGGCAAACATGATATCTATTGTTGAAATGAGAACACTGATTTATTTTGGTCTAAGACAGTGCAAATTTAGATACATTTAAATTTTAGGCTTCTGCCTATGTCCAAGACATCTTTCAGAAATATGAAAAAGCATTTGGAAAGATTAGTCTCCTTCTACTTAAAAAGGTGCACCTAAAACCATTATGAAGTCCATCGAAAATCAACTCATATTCCTTTTGAAATTTACTGAACTTCAGTTTTATGCACTACTAGGCACGGAGCAAGATGGGGAGCTTCAGCACCTGACAGAGAACTGTCAGCGAAGTGCAGTTAAGAAAGTAATAATTCTACTCAACATATTCAAACTGTTCGGTGCTGTCTGGCTCATACCAGCACCTTGGTCTGTACACAGAAATGAACAGGTACAGCTATAGGTCATTGAATGTCAATGAGAGATGCCCCCATTGGCCCCATCTATTCATATTTCGGATCCTCATTTAGTGCTGGCTGAAGCTTCAGTGTCCTTTCCAAGGATATCTTTGAGTATCCTTATTGCAGCTCTCCTCATCTTGATTCACATCAGAGAGAAATGGTTCTAGAAAAACCCTGAGTGAATAGAGGCTTTTTAGATGGCATCGTCGGCACTGAGGAATGGATGCTGGCTGATGGCAGAAATGAGCTGTCATATCTCTTCTGCTACAGATAGGTATGCTAGAGCATAGCTATCCGCCTCAAATATGAAGCCAGGTCCAGTGTTCCTTATGGTAAATGGAGTAAACGGATCTTCTGGTTCAGAGGCTTTAAATAAACACAATGAACTGTTCATAGCAGCACCCTACAGCCTCATTCAAAAGTTTTTGTACAAAAAAATGAAATGTTCCTTATTCCCCTGCTGGAGGGAAACTTTTGGAGGGAAAATACTTTTGCCTACAACTGGATTGTGTTTAAAACACTGGAGAAATCAGAAGGAAAGCATTTTAAAAGAGTAGATGTGCTGTAGACCAGATTTGGTTTTAGAACCAATGCAGCTGATTTTCCCTTCTCATCACAATGTACCATGCACTGTCCAGATGATGTTAGCAACATCACCAGTCTAGATGTTAGCCAAAGTGTTCTCTCCACTTTTATTTCATTTTTTCACTGCCTATGAAACACTTCAACTGGTGAAAAAAAACAAACAGGATATGGCAAAAAGAAATAGAATCACTATTAAGTGTTTTTGTAAATGGTATATATAAATATTGCCTGCTACTTTTCCTTTGATACTGTATCCAAGTGCACTAAAAAGAGTAATAAAGTGCTGATGCAACATGGAATTTTTATAATGAAAATAGATTTATTTTTAAAGGCTCTCCTATTATAGATTTAAGTATGAAGAAAGGAACTGCCAACTTTACAAGAGGAAATAAAATGTAAGTCACAGTAGCCACAAAATTTAAAATGTTTGGTATGTAACTAAAATACTCTATTCTTTTGATAGATCTGGGGAATTTTAGCGGTCGAACAAGAAGTGCTGTCTCTGTACGTGAAGGACAAGGAGTTGTTCTGATGTGCTCCCCTCCACTTCATTCACCAGGTACAGTAGGCTGCAGCTTGTACCTATGCTGGTCCGTTACAGTTTACTCGTTATTGGATGCTCAGTATTTTAGATACAATTTGTATTTGATTGCGGAACTTCAAAAATGAAATATCCACCATTCTGTGTACAGTTTTTGGAGTACCAAAGGAGTAATTAAAGCTTGTATACTGCAAATGCCACTGAATAGTAGCAGAATTTCTGTTACAAGATTGTCTTATTCCCAGTATAAAACTCAAACATAACAATAGTCTCCATGCCACTAGTGCTGAATATGCTGCCTTGAGGTCACAGGAGACTTCTTTTAGAGTTTAGAAGCCTTCAGAAATAGTTCCAAATGTCAGTGTCAAGACACTCTTGTTGAATACAAATTGCCTTTTATTTTCAGTAGTACAGTCATGATTTTGGTTGCTTCCTCTTGCTGTATATCTTAGTTTCCAGTACAACTGCATCATTGCTAGAAGTCAGAATTATCATAAATCCCATGAAATGCCTGTGGATTCCCAAATGAAAATGTAGATATTCCAGAGAAGTTACATTTTCGCTTTTCAAATTCGCACTCCTGCAATGTCTGCAGATAGCTAAGTATGTCTTTATATTTGCATATTGTATAACACCTGGGGACACGATGCTATAACAGAATATCTTGGTTTTCAATAGATGCAGTATAGACTATCCTTTTCCTCTTCAGGAAATGAAGTCTGTACTAAGAGGATCTTTTCTTCCTCCAAATTTGAGCCCTGGAAAAAAGTCACATTGCAAATGGAAGAGCTGCAGAAAAGAAAGTCTCTGAGTTTCTCTTAAGAGAAATGTGTTCAGTTTGTATTTATTCTGGAATGATTGTTATTATTACTGTATTACAATTATCAATGTAATTAATACTTTTTATCTTCTGGCCATCTCTCTCCTTTTCTCTTTTCTGAGTACATTCTTTTGTTATGGTTGCCTTTATAATCTGAGTTTGACACTATGGTCTCTGTGTGACGGAATTGAGTGCATGATGTTGAGACTTGTTTAAGATAAGTAAACTGAGAGGGAAAAGACATAGGCAGAAAAAGTGGGAGATGGTTTCAACACCACGGCTGAATTTGATTTCCACAAATAAACTGAGAGTGTAAGGATAGATGCTCATCAATAGTGAAGTAGTCATACTTTTAACATACACCTTTTAACAGCTGTCATTCCACAAAATGCACCTTATATGTCATCAAACTGTTTATAAAATTTTCCTTAAAATTATGCTTTTAAACTTATATTTAGATTCCAATGCAATGTTCTACTGTAACACACACATTGCCTACGATGGTGAAAAACTAGTATCTTTAATTTTCATCAGTGGTCCATCAAAACCCCTACTGTGGAAAGTACTGTGCTCACAGACAACATTCATTTGGTTTAGTTCATATTGTTTGTGCAACTGGTATGCTATGCCAGCAGGAAAATTTCTTCCAGAAAAATATTTTGAGCTCCTGTTGGCATAATTTTGTCGCCATAAGTATGCTGGGAAAGGTTCTGCAGTGTAGAAGAGTAGTCACTGAAAGCTGAAAAACAGCATTGATATGCAGATGTAAACACAACCTCATGTGAATGGGAAGGGGACTTGTCCTCCCTTTCTTTTGTTCATCATGTAATGCAGAATCACATGCAATTTCCCTCCAACTCCCTACTTGCAAAATACTGAAGGGCTGTAAGTCCTTGTGATACTGCAATGGGACTGAAAGTGGCTGGAGTCTCCTGGGAAAGGGGAGGGCTACCTCCATGAGTCTTCCAAAAAATTCCACACATGGTGATGTTTCAACAATAAATCATTCCATGAAGTGCTGGCAATAAGGTACAAGATGTTAATGAGAGATGACTGCCAGATCAGAGTCAGTTTGTGAAAAATAATTTTGGACAAAAGCAGAACTTTAAGGGGGAAGTGTGTGAATTCAAGTCTGAAATTAAGCAGCGAATACGAAATTTCTCTTCCAGCTACAAAACTCTTTTGCAGAGCAGAGGAACTTCAAGGATTTGTGTGCAGGAACATCTGAAATACACTTTTAAATTATTTTTTAAAAAAACATTCAATTTCTGGATACTCCATTTTAGTTTCTGCATCTAATTTGCAAAGATGGTATTGTCTTCTAAATAGTCCTAAGAAATTTTGACCCTTAAAATCACCTGCGAGACAAATTTTAAAGTGAATACTATGCTATTGTAGTGGATATGTCTAAGCCAAAGACTATTTAAAGCATGTTTGAAATGTCTGAACATGTAATATTAACAAGACCATGAGTTGTGGGGGTGTTTTTGGTGATAGACGATTTCTTGTGGATGAACAGCACGAACTCTGCTATATTGATTTTTTCACATTGATCAGCACCCTTAGAAATAATTTTGACTTAACTTATAGCAGGAGATAAATCCATGATACAATATCAAACCTAATCATTCTCCATAACCTCTTAAGCAATTTGTCCTTCAACATAATCCCATTCCTCAATTTCTAAAGTCAATAACTACTTACAAACTTGCCTAAGAATTTCAGGATTGAGCCCTTTTAGAAAATGACAATATCATTGTGGGAAAAGAAAGATGACTTAGTGAAAGAACACTATATTAAAAGAGATACAGGTTTATTAACATGTTTTCAAATAGAAGATAAATACTTTTCATTAAATAATACCTACATTCCATTCTTACAGAACACAATTTTAGAAAAATCTGAAAGTTTTATAAAGCACCGCTGACTGAAAAAAATACCACACTAATTTCTTTTGACAAGAATTTAATCAGAAAACAAGTTTCATATGTATACAGACTTGCTTTCTGTTTATTAATGCTGTGATACATTATCAGGAGGTAATGCAATAAACAAACAAACAAACACAAACTTGTGATATATGTAGATAATTCATATAGATTTTCATTACATTATTGTCCAAATATTTTACAGAGGAAATAAGGGGGGGGGAGGGGGGGAGCGCACCTGAAATATATTCAGAATATTTGCTGTGCAGATTCAGATGAGAGAATTATTTCTTAGTTTTAATAAATGAGTTTGTTAAGTTATTGTCATCTTTGCTGAGAAATAGCTGAGCGGCAAAATGAGGGAGTTTTTTGGGAGAGGCACTATCCCCTCTTTCAGAATGGTGAAGGAAAACACGTTCAACGAAAAGGACTTATACAAATTCCTTATGACAAACAGCCACCAGTATATTCTCACCTCCTGCTTTTGCTGGACTATGACTCCAAAGAAATACTGCCTCTGACTTCAGTGGGAGTCCTGTATCATTTTAATGTGTCTACTCCAGAACCTTTTCCACTAATACTTTTTTTGTTGTAAATTCCTAAGTTGTCCCTTGTGAAATATATTAATTGTGGATAACTTGATCATCCATAAACATATTATTTTATCCTTTTTTTTTTCTTCCATAAATGTAATATTTGATTCTTCCTCACCCCCCATTAGTTTTTTCTGCAAGATGAGTTTCCTAGACAGTTAACTCTTAGGTACCCTTGCTAAGCGAGAGGTTCATTAATTACCAACTGCTTAAATAACAAGCTTTGTTTGTTGTCTCCATTTTAAAAGGCCTCTACTGCTTTTTTCCATAAACAGGATTATGGCTTTTCATTGTGGTATTCTAAAGGATGTAAATATAGGGTTTTACTCAGTCATTTAATCATCTTAATTACAAGGTTTACCATAGTGAGATTAAAAATGAATGGAAGATTTCATCCAGATTTACATGTTTCCCTCAGAATTAATACTTTCAGTTAAGCTTTTTAAGGCTTTTATTCAAAGCTTTCAGTATAGGCTTATTAGAAAATGGCGATTCCCATTGTTAGAATGAGAACAGTGCTAATGCGTGCAGGGGAAGGCAGATGCGTGCTGCCTCCCGCCTCAAAGGGACGCTGCCGTCTGGAGGGAGCACTGCTACATAATCTTTCCACAGCGTGTAACATCTGTACAGATGCTAAACTATAACTTTTTTTTATCTCTTTCTAAAGGACAAAGCAGATTTTACCCAGTTTGGAAACTGTTTTATAGGCTGCATTCTTTTATGCCTCCCCTTTAGTCTTATAAAACTGTAGTTTTCATGAGAAATGCTTCACCAAAGATGATTAATGCCAGTGCTATGGGGATCACAGTCCTTCCCATGCATCTTCTGGATGTCTGCATAGTGCGTTACTAAGCTGGCAAACTACTAAAATAAAACTCTTTCTACCAAGGTCCAGGGGTTTTTGTCCTGTTTTTCTATTTCCTACACAGCTGTCTTAGTCCTCATATTAATTGGAGAAAGTCACGTCAAACAATTTTTTTTAAGTTGTTCTGAGCTCCTGTTTGTGTGTACTTTGAACTTTAACAGAAACCCACTCAGAATTAAACACAAACCAGTCACTTCTCACTGCTCAGACTCTGCAAAAGGAATCTGAAAGCTGCATTTGCATTGAAAGCACAGCTTTGGACTGCAGCTCCACTACAAGTAGGAAACTAAGTCCAACTGAAGTGCAGCAGCTCTCTAGTTAGAACTCCCCTGGTTAGGTCCATACTGCACAAATTATACATAGAAATAATGAGGCAAGCTCTAAATGACCTTATTCCGGTACAGAATTGTTAGGAGTGGACTTCTCCAGGCAAATTAGTTATGATAACAAGATTGTTATATTTGGGCTCGACTGCCCTCAGTACACTCATTAGCTTCTTTACAGGCAATTGGCTCAGGTATCTGCATGCAGGACACAGCAAATTCTGTTTTGAAGGCATCTATACACCCTCTGGCTCTCCATTTACCAAGCTGACTTTTGTGAATGCAATTCACAGATGTCTAACTTTATGTATATGAAGGTCACAAGTTTATCTTAAGGCTGTGGATTCAGTCCAAGGATCCAGGCACCTAGCAGTAGCTTTTCAGGGTGCATTAGGGAATATTTGAATTTATGTGGATCTAGCCATTATCAGTTTCTTCAAAATCATACGAAGCCTGCATGAACTTAGATCTCAGAATCTCCATCTCTCTCTAGACATGACTGGATGCTCCTTCATCATTTTAACCTATCACTACAGATGAGATTTCTTCCTGACCGTGATTTGTGATATCAGTATAGTTCTGTATGCAACAAAGTAACATCCAGGGTTTTTTCTATGATGTATTTTTCCAAATCTGACTTTTCAAATCAATTTTACATAGAAAGCTATACAATTTGCTTGCAGGAGAGACCAATGTGTAGGTGAAATTCACATTTCTCCTCTCACCTTGAGAACAAGGAGGACTGTTTTGCTGGTTCCTATCAAAGCACTGGCCACTCTCAGTATTACCAAAACAACAGCTGGACAGGTCATGCCTCCAACAACGACTCTCCCTTAAGCTAAGCTGAACTTATTCATCAGTCAGTACCTTTTATTAGTAGTTTGTAGAGGTGAATATGTATGAAACTGGTGATGGCAAACAGAACATTTCACATTCATTTGACATAACTATCATCTCTTCCTAACTACTATGCTTGCTGGGAAGACAGAACTGTCTAATACCCTGATGCTTCTCCTTCTACTAGCAAAAGTGAGATTTAGAGGAACACCAAAGTTGTTTTTTTTCTTTAAGACTTATATTTATATTAAAATGGAAGCCAAATATGTGCCCTAGAATTAACAAACACCGAGCTGTAGTAAGGGGATCTGTATGAAGACATACAGGACACCCATTTTAACTCTATTTTGTTTCTCTCATAATAGTTTGTTCTTCACTCATTGTAATTCATTATGAGAGCATGACACTGAGTAACAGAAATAGACCACTTAAGTAAAAGTGTTAGAAAATGATTACTAACTGTACAAAACAGAAAAGTTTCTTTAATAAAACCTTAATATGTTATATATAGAATACAAGATGGCACAACTTCTCTATCACTTTTTTACACGTCCATAACATATAAATGACGTGTAATGTACTTATAGATTGTTTTTAAAACACTGTTTCAAGGGCCACACATATCAACTGAATGAGTTAGCTATCATGAGTTGAAGGGTTCCTGCACTTCCCTCTTAGACTTTACTGTATTTTTGTGTTTATTTGACTTTAACTGAATACTAACAGAGCTTGAACTTTGCTTTTCAAGAATGGGAGAAAAAAAAAAAAAAGGTGTTAGAAGACAAATTCACAGTCCTTTAAACTCTGTATTCCTGTACTAATTTGGGGTTAATTCCATAGAGTCTTCTTGTCTCTTCACCTACATTTTTCCCTAGAAGAATCATAAAGATGTTTCCTTCTTGCATTCCCTACTTTATCACTTTTACTAGACTGCTTTTGAAACTTTCTTGTTTAGTAATGCTAATTCCCATGTGTGTTATCATTAAAGTGAATGTCCATGGCCCCTGACATGGCTCAATATAGGAGTCTGTATTCTTTATCTGTGCAACTGATTGATGACTATGCCTGTAGTTTTCATTATGGAATGAACAAACACAATTAACTTCTTTTTTTTTTTTTCTTCCATGGTCTTTTCATTACTCAATACATGGCCAGTAATTTTGCTGCTGACTTCCCTGGAGCACTTTATAAGGTTTCCTTCCTCAATCTTGTTGAAGGCATGCATCTGAGGATATGAAATTTAAGTTTGGGAATGATAGAATTTTCTGTAGGGTAGCATTGTAACAAGATATGTTTGCCAATGAGGAGTTACTCACAGTCTGTTGGCAATGTGCTGTTATTAGATTTTAATTACATTTTAATGATCTACATGTGCCCCAAATTCTGGGCAATGTCTGTATAAGTAGGCGTATGGATAAATAATTACTATCGATTTAAACTTTCTTGACATAGAAGTCTAGATTTTCTCTTTTTTTAAAAAATAAATTGAAAAATAATAAATGAACAGAAAAGCATTACTGGTCCAACTGTAGTAAATTATCCCAAGGAACCTGTAATATGGTATGTTTTTTAAAAAGTTTTTCCAAATGTTATCACATGATAAATCATCCCCACTCCCTTAAAAACACTAATAATTCTTTCCAAAAATACACTAAGCTACACTGGAAACTGAAAGTTCAGTGTCCCTAGACCGACTGGATCACTCACTGAAGTTGTTCTTCCCCTCAGGGACTATGAAAATGTGGCGAGAGAAAGCTGGTTGACCTTGGCCAATTAAGGCAGCGCACAGCGTTGGATGAACAGGCAGCCCTGACAGGGGTCTGCTTAAGGGACATGTGCTGTAGTTTCGGAGCCACACTGTTGTCAACAAATATTACCCCAGCTGCCAGTTGAGGAGAATCAAAGTGAAAGGAGATACCAACAGAAGAGGGAGGAAGCACAGGAGATTAATTAATTTAAAAAATGCACTGAGTATGCTGACCCTCAGGCTCGTGCCCTATTGCCTTTCAGGCACCAGTCGTATGTGGCTATATGTCTACAGCTTGACAAATGGGACAATAATGATGAAAAGTTTCTGTAGTGGGCAAGCTCCTCTTCCCTAGAGACAAGTTACTAGCCTGTTACTGAGATGTCCCAACAAATTAGACATAGCTATCAGGAACCCCTCAGTCTAGTGATTAAACAAGACAGCATTGTCTGCTGTCAGAAATGTATGTTCATGGTATCACAACCGCGTTTCTGCAACTAGCATTGTGAAGATACCAATTAAAGTAGGAAGCGGTGTTGCAAAATTTTTTTCTGTGACACAGGCTATATAACTTCTAAAATAACAGATGCCTGACATTAATAGATTTAAGATTGGAGTAGCATACAACAGTTACAGTCTCGGAGTTTACATTGCTCTTGCAAAATTGACCCTCTCATAATAACCTTCCTATTAGAATCCATTTTCTATTTAGTTCTGATGTTTTGCTAAGCTGGTGGCTGGAACAATACCGTTTTACAAACATGTCAGTTAGTTAAATGTCAGAAAGCCCATTTTGTTTAAGATAGAAAAGTCCTAATTAATCCCAATTACTTCTCCACTTCATACCACGGAAAAGAATAGAGTGAGAGTGCACATGTTAATCAATGTAACTAAGGAGAAGCAGCCAGAAATACAATGCTGATCAGACAGCTGAAACAAAAGGAAACATAAAAAGGAGGAAGACATGCGAAATTATTATTTTCTAAGAGTCTGGAGTCTACCTTTTTGTCTCCATTACCATTGTGGGGAAATCTTAAAGCATTAAAAAAAAAGGATGAAAAATGTGGAGTTTTCAGAAAACACAACTCTTCCCAGACTAGGCACTATTAACTGAATTTAACAGTGATTCTGGTAGAGATGACCACTGGAAATGTTAGGAGGTCAACCTTGATTCAGAAGGAGAAGGCTTTGACTGAACTGATTTGAGTTCTGTAAGATGCCATTAACAAGTTTCCCTTAATAAAGTCAGTTATTCCTTGTTTTCTAAGTACAATATGAAAGTGAATTTACAACCATTTGAGGTGATACAATACTTAATGAGACATACATTTTCATATAGCCTTATTTAGTAAGTTCAGGAAGATTGTTCGAAATAAATGAAGCAGTATGAAAACAATTCTAGTTAGGATATCTAGTTTTCTTTTTTTCTTTTTTTTCTTTTTTTTTCAGAGAGGAAACTAGAAATTGTTTGGAAATACATATCTGGGTGTATTTATGTTCTTTTTTCCTACCCAATACAATTGTAACTGGCATGAGGGTAGTTATAACTTAACAGTAGATACATTAAAGACAATTGCTTGGATTTTTCAAGGAGAAAATGACTGAATAGGTATAAGCATAATATCACAGAATTCAGACAAAAATCTGAATGATTACAACCAGATCCAAACCACCATGCAGCAGCACATGTGCATCCTTTATCTTCTACAACAAAAGATATTTTCCAGGGCAATATCAGTGGAAAAATAACTTCTTTTTGATCACAATGCCATCTTTTTAACAATGTAATAATTAATATCACACTTAATTCTGATGATCTAATTGCCCACTTCTATCTCCTGTGCTCTCATGCTATGTTCCAATATTGTTAAAATCATTGCTGATGACTTCATTAGCCAGCTAATACAATTCCTGTTGCGTTGATGGTATTACCCTAGAGCTGAGAATCTGTAACTGGAAAATTTCACTTCATTTATTGGTTTATTGAAGCGTTAATTTTCATCGTATTTTCCTCTTTTAATAATTAAGAAAGTCTTCCATTGGGGACTGCAGGGACAAAAATTCAGGAAGAAGAAGGGAGAAGGGAAAGAAGGATATAGATAATACTGATGAAAGGTTTGTCTCAGTTTGGCTTTTACTGCAGAACCACAAAGTCCTTTAAAAGTTTAGCAAACTACCATGTAGTTTTAATCCTGAAGAGTCTATTTTCAGCTCTGCCAAATGCAAGATGGAAAGAAGGAACACTACCCATTTTACAGAGAATAACAGAGCACGATCTGCAAAGAAAATTTCAAGAAAAGACTAAAATTGCACTGATTTACGGTCCAGATCTTGTGACTTTACAACATCATGCTTCATGCCTAAAAGAAAAAAGGCTTTGAAAAACATAATTAGTCTTCTGAAAACTATGCACATACTCAGCACAGGAGGGAGCAGAATTGCCTGTTGTTTGCATTACTTCAATAATTATATTTCTTTTAGAAAAAAAAATGAGGAGGAGTTGGATAAATACCTTCTTTTTCCATGTGATAATGTGTATATAATGTGTCTCATCAGGTGTCACTTTGACTGCTATTGCTAAGGGGTTGAGGAGGAAAGATTATAATCATGGGACACTGCCCTAGGCTGAAAGTAAGACAACAGAAAGCTATATATTATCTCTAAATAACAATTATGTGACAAGTAGAAGACGGATGGAAGCAGTTCACTGGGTTTCCGGTAGTGCAGAACAGTGTACACAGGGACTGTGTACACACAATAGTGTATTGTCTGTATGTAGAAACAGCTAAGAGTTACAGTCTCTACACTGTTAAATTTTAAATGATTGATTGTTGCTGAGGTTGTTTGTAGTGATTTATTTGTACAACATGGTTAAACATCATTATTAGTATTCTAGGACAGTTTGCTAATGTGACAGTATTTTCCTTTTCATCTGCACTTTTAGTTATTTTTTAATTAAAGTGAAAAAAATAATCTGTCACTGTCATTCTTAATACTTTAAAATTGTCTTTTGGGGACTACAAATTCGGTTTTATGTTATTCTCTGAAGCATATGTTCACATGTTCCATTGTGTTCAAAATGATGTAATGGAGGATCCATTCCTTGGTACATTTAAGCCTAGAAAATATACCAAGAAGGAGCTAAGCACTAGACCTTGAACATCTGGGGATTATGTGATTTATACTGCTAATTTTTTTTTGAACATTCGAAAATCAAATTCAGAGGGAGGATGAGGGGTTAGCTACCCATCTCCAATGTTCATCTACACAGCTCCCAAGGATTTGTTGACTATAACTTTTTTTGTTTGTGTTTTGGCGTTTCTTGTAGATATACAAAAAGCTGGTGAGGAGAGGAAAGAATATTAGAAATTAAAATAATTATGTATTAGTAGAGATTTCACTTTGACTATGGCCTTATTCATGACTGCTAGGAAGTCACTTCCTTCCATCTTCTTCAGTTTTCCGATGTAAAAGTGATGATAATGGTATTGCCCTTGATTTGAGATCTTAGGAAAATAAATACCATAGGAGCAAAGGAGCAGGGCCAAGGAAGATCCATCAATCATATCATGCCATGGCTGTGGTGGAAATCACCGAACGCTGACCTGCAGATAGACCCAGCAAAAGCCTTTAAATTTATATTAAAATACCTAGCACCAAGAGAATATAAAGCAGAGAGGCAGTGGGGTGTATCTTAAGTTCAATATGTGCAGCAATACAAAAGTGACTCTATGGACTCTGAGTACTCAGTTTTTGCCAATACAATTCCTATGACAGCGAGTAAAGAGTGGTGAAGGCTGTTACAAAAGATTGTGTTCTGAAGGATAAACTAGAACTGCAGTAACCTTTTATTTTTGTTTCTACACCCAGAAATCTGAAATTAAATCTTGTTAAATAAATCTTTCTGCTACTATTAATCCTTCCTGGCATTAAGAATCAAGGTGAATGAGGGATAAAGTGCCAAATTTAAGTTACTTTCTTTCCTGGAAGTATGAAAAACCAAACTGAGACATACATATAAGGAGAGACAGATACTCTGATAACTGGAGTACTAGTAAGTATTCTCAGCTAAATTCCAGAATTTGCTTAACAGAGCTTCTGTTGTTAAATGATGAGTAGAGGAAAGCTAAGGATGCAGAGATTCTGCATCTTTCAGCTGAAAAAGAGGTAATGTCACTCTTGCATTTGGCAGAGGGATACTCCACAAATTTGCATCATCATCATCCTGTCATTATTTTGTTTTTTTGTTTTTTTTTTTTTTCTTGATGAATATCCTAGTTACACCTTTGAAATGTGTTAATCTATTGGTATCATTGCAGTAGTCATAAAATGAAATTTCTGTGTAACGCAGGAGCCCACTTGGGTGCAGGATTCTGGGGTTCACTGCAGGTAACACTTCTCTGAGCATTAAACAATATCCTCATTATTTTCCAATGCCACACTTTTCATATGAGTACAATAGTTAGTTAGTCATTAGCACAGAATCCTTGTTCATTCAAATTATTAAGAAATAATTGACTTGTGTTACTGTACACTCAACAAATTTCCATCATAAAAAAAGTTTCTAATAATTATAAGCTGTCCAAATCAGAGTTTACTAGTGACTCATCCTGCACACTTTTCACTGCCAGGTTTTATACCTCCAGTAGATCAGTGATTACAACTGCATAGGGTTTTTTTAACTGTTAAAATGTTCAGCAGTAGAGGACAAAGAATTCCAGAACTGATCCTTTTGATCATGTTTTGCAGTCAGTTTTTAATCCTTTCAATGCCCAATAAGTTAATTTTGAGGTTATTCCAATTATTTTTAATCAGCATGTTCTTTTATAAAACTATAAAAATATACTGAGCTAGTTTGACTAGATTTATTTTCTTCCAATATTGTTAATTATATCTCTTTTTTTAAATTGGATATTAATCAAGTCTCATATCAGTCACTGAATTATTTCATCTAAGATTGAAGCTGATGAACTTACAATGATGTGCATCATCCTGATTACCCTTTCTAATGCTGGAACAATATTATCTCTAATTCTTATCTTTGGAAATTACTAATCATAGAATCATTTAGATTGGAAAAGACCCTTGAGATCATTGAGTCCAATGTTCCTAAGTACCACATCTATACATCTTCTAAATACCTTCAGGGATGGTGACTCCACCACTTTCCCTGGGCAGCCTGTTCCAGTGCTTGACAACCCTTTCGGTGAAGAAATTCTTCCTAATATCTAAATTAAACCTTTCTTTGCTCAACTTGAGGCTATTTCCTCTTGTCTTATTGCTTGTTACTTGGGAGAAGAGACCAACCCCCACCTAGCTACAACCTCCTTTCAGGTCGTTGTAGAGGGCTATAAGGTCTCCCCTCAGCCTCCTCTTCTCCAGGCTAAACACCCCCAGCTCCCTCAGCCGCTCCCCATCAGACTTGTGCTCCAGACCCTTCACCACCTTCATTGCCCTTCTCTGGACTCGCTCCAGCACCTCAATGTCCTTCTTGTAGTGAGGGGCCCAAAACTGAACACTGCACTCGAGATGTGGCCTCACCAGGGCTGAGTACAGGGGGAGATCCGATCACTGCCCTGGTCCTGCTGGCCATAGATGTTTCAATAGTTCTATAAAGTCTTTAGTATTGATTAAAAGAGCTGCAATGTTAATGCTTAAATTCTGAATTAAGCTCTCTGGTGTTACTTATTTAGACTGTTTATTTCTTTTTACCATCCACTTTTTTTCTGTTTTTCGTAGAAAATAGCATTATACAGTGACATCTGCATTACCTAGTATGTTATAAAATACAGAACATCAATTTATATGGAGTATTCAGAGTTTTTCTACATAAATATTGATTTCCATTCCTACCTAATAATAAATGAGTATCAATAGTAGAGCTGCTGTTAGAATTCTTTTATTTGTTTTCAAAATATTTTTAAAACTCCCTATTTGTAGTTCATCTGCTTTGCAGTTAGAGTTTTCTTTTCCCTGTGTTTTTCTTCTTTTAAAAACTTCTTTCAGTCCTAACCACAAGCTTGTTTCCACCATCACCTTTTTTCCCATAAATTTACATAATGTTCACATTCTCTTTACTTACATAGGACAAAAATATATATTGATAAAATGACCTTAAATTCTGAAATTATAGCATATCTAAACATTCCTTTACATGTCAAGAAAATCAAATGCCTTTTTTTTCTTTTTTTTTTTTTTTTTTTTAAAGGAAGGCTCATAGGCTGAATTTGAGTTCTGCAAAGTTACTGTGACATAATATTAAGCACTGAATTTGTAGGCAATAAGATGATAATGAGATTTTAAGAAACAGTCAATATGGATTTGTCAAAAACAAATCATATCAAATTTAATTTTTTTTTTCTTTGAAAGTGTGAATGGTCTGGTGGAAGGAAAGGCATATTTAGCATTTGTGAATTACTCAGCTGCAAGAGGTTACAATCACTGCAGAGAACAGAATGAGAATCTAAAAGGATCGATACACTGGAGAAATTGCTTGCAACGAGTAACACAAAATTCAGCAAATTGCAGATTACTATACTTACCAAAGATCAAATTTACAGATAGAATAAAGGAAAATAAGTGATTAAACAGCATTCTTCCTTAGAAAAATACTACTATTAATGAAAATGGAATACTTAGTAGAATGGAAAATTGCATACTTCAATTTTAGGACATACTAAGAAGACTGCTACCTATAGAGTACATGAGAATATTATTCCAATTATCAGTAGTGTTAATGTCTCAAATAGAATACCAAGTCCAGCTTTGGGTCCTACATTATAAGATGTAGAAAAGCAGTAGAGATGACAGCAATAAAACTAAGTAGAGGATTCAAAATCATGACTTCTAAGGAAAAGCTGAAGAGATTTAGCTGATCTAGCCTCAAAAACAGAAACCCAATGCACACAAAGATAATAGTCTTCCATTGTAATGGTAAAAGTTTAATATAGGTCATCAATAAAGTGTTTTCAATACTTTCAATATGGTAAGTTGAATAAGTAATAAACAGTACTGAAAAAAAAGAATTACACATATTAAGGAAAACTGTCTAATTGTTAACTGAGCAATGAAACAGTTATTTTGAAGATCTAAATTTAGGAATATAACTCACTGGACATTTTTAAAGACTGGATTGAGAATTTCTGATCTTGCCTGAGCAAAAAAGAAGGGGCTGAAGAATATGTGGTTTTGAGTTCCTTTTGATCACAATATTTTGATTCTTTCTGGAACATATTTTCTTTGAATATGGAAATCATGTCAGTGACAATCAAATATACATAATAATCTAGCATCCTTTCCCAGAAGCCATATTTTTGTTGCCTGCTATGTCGCCTCTTTAAAGAGCATATGTACAAGAAAGAGATTTCATCAGTCTTTACATGTTACAGTGACTGGCTACATTTGATACATGTCAAATGTACAAATGAGACTATATTGGCTGTGTATGCTAGTAACGACAATATAATAATTGTATCCTCCAGTACACGATCAGTCCTGAAAGTACACTTACATTTTCTACCATATTTTCAGTTATTGACTGTGTGAATGGTTATAAGAAAGAAAATATTTGAAGATTTATCACTGTAATTAAATCTGAACAAAGACAAATATGTGATTGGTAGAATTGTGTTTCAGGTAAGTGAGCAGTAGATATAGAGTCCCCAGAGCAGAAAAGAAGCAATTTCATTGCTAGTTGATAAATCAACAATATCTGTTTGCTTTATGTGGGTGCATTACAATGCAACAAATAAATTACCTTCATTAAATATTTTCTTGGAAGATTAATGAGCAGTGATAATAAGCCACAGCAGCACAAAGAAATGCACCAAAATTATTTATCTGGTTGCGGTGGGAGGCTGGAGGAACAACCCCTTGTTATCATTCATCTTAACTAAAAAGAAGCCTCTCCCCCTCTGAATGTGAAGTGTTCCCCATCATTAGAGAGTGTCACATATTGCACCCGTATTCTGTGGCTCGTACACAGAATATCCAAACAGCAAATATGATGATGGAGGTGAAAACTGGGCTTGAGATAAAATAAGGTTTCGTATTTTCAGCAGGGGAGATTGAGGCATATATTTTTCCCGATACTTTATTTTGTTTAAAGATAATATTTCTGAATGGTAAAGCAAAGCCATCATGCAAATTTCATGGTTTATAGCTATGTGTAGTAACTTTAGCCTGTAATTTTGAGCACATTTTTTGATGCTTTTCTTACCAATAAAAAAGAGAGAAGCAGCAACTTCAGTGGTGCTAAAACTTCCAGGTTATCTCAGATTTTGGCTGTCATCAGACACCAGTACCATTTATTCATCAAGTACTGCCATCTTGTGGAACTGGAGTAATCCAAGGAAATCCTAAACGGAGGAAGAGAAACATATTTTTGCAACAGGATACTGGAGGAGGTGGAGTATTATATGTCCCACTGCATCACAAAAAGAAGACACAAACCAGACTTATTTCTTGTACAAACACCATAACTGCACAGAAGCGCAATTATGGGATGTGTATTTGCATGTTTGGGCCTTGAAGATGCAATATTTAACTATTGTATGGACTGTACATTTAGGTTTTAGGTGGACTTAAGGGAGTTTGTATGGCAACATTCTTGTTACATTTTCACTTGCCACCCAAAATAACACTTAGCTCACAGGACTAATGAAAAGGCTGTCCAGAAACTCCGTGTGAAAAGGACAAAACAAGCAATTTCTCAGGAGAAATGCCTTGAAGCAAATCTGGGAAACGTTCAGGCACTAACGAGCATAGGAGTGAATATTTGGTGCTATCTGAGTGCTTCCAGCACAGCTCTCGTTACAATACTTAAGGGGTTATTTCTTACTGACCCATAATGACAGAAAGACTCTTGCATTACCATAGTACTGACATTTTCTGCATCAGAATGATATCTCCAAAAGCACAGTACGACACTAACAAAAATGCTGATATGTCAGTATTCCAGCTTCATCCATTATGGGAAGTACATCACATTGCGACAGTTTAGGAATTAGTGTTGTTAAACAGAGAAAATAGATCTACAAAAATCACTTAAAAATATATAGTAATCAAAATTTCACACTATAAATTAATTTATAGATTGATGGGTGCTCTCTTCTCTCTACTTTATCACCAAGTGACCCAGATTTTCACCTACATAGTCCACTAAAAAGTATTTAATAAAACATAGAAACAAATTGGATGTTTGGAAAGCTTTCCAAATGACCTTCAGAACACAGATACAAAGCTCCTTGGAGACATTCTTCTGTAAACAAGGTTGGTCATTCATAAAAGGAAATACCAGTTTTGTGGTTACTAAAAATTACTTAAATAATTTTCACACCAAGACTTTGTATATAACACAGCTTACCAGCAGAAGAGACCTCCAACTCAAACCACAGGAGAATGCCAATTTACAACTGCTTCTATAATTCATAATTTCTCTGTCTTTTTACCTTCTGTTTCTTTTTGTGTTGATGAATAATATCGGTGTAAAAGTTTCTTTTGTGTTGGCAATCAACTGTAATTCCCAGGAAGGGCTCTGCATCATCTTTGTGATTTTGGCATAGGTGTCACATTAAAAATAAAATAGATGGGCATAAAAACAAAAAATACGCTAAGCATGTATCTGCAAAAATACTCTAAACTTCTGTATACTGCTGTATTCACAGTTTGCTATTTTCACCTAAAGTTTTTTTCCCTGTTGCAAGCAAAATGAGTACAGCATGGAGAAACCATTTACTCAGTCTTTTCTCAAAAGGAGATGACTTCAGAAGGTTCATATCTAGAGTAATTACTTTCTAATTTTACAGCTGTAGCTTGGTTTATTTAGAATTTGGTAGCAATGACTTTTAGCTTCAAAATCTCTTGAAAGTCATTGTTATTTACCTGTCAGGCTTGAGATGCATCTCTGGAGTTTAGTATCCTATTAAAAAGTTAATACAATGACGGTTGTGCCTTGTGCCTAGCCAAATGACATTGATTCCAAAATCTTTTAACATAAACCATTATAGGAAAATACAGGCTTGAAGTTCACTAACAACTGCAGTGAGCTGTGTGCAAATAGACCTAGTGTCATCTCTTTGGTCTTAGGCTTCTTGTTCTGAAATTCAAAAAGTTCACTCAGCAGTTTACCATTTTGTAAGAGTGGGATTTCAGATAACATTTAAGTGCAGGCCTCGCTTCTTGTAGTTTACATGTGCTCCTGTGCTGAACTGCTGTGGGACTTGTGGCGTGTAACTATATTTACTGTTGTTTCAGAATATTTTACTATGTGTGTACTATAGATGACCGACTTGTCTATAGATAGACAACAGTGTTTTAAATGTTGATTCTCCATCATTCTCTCTTTATTAGTTATTTTTATATGTCATTGCAATCATTTGGATATTCTTTTATGCATGATACTGCCAGAAGGAACAAAACAAAACAAAACAAAGCAAAATAAAACATAACAAAAGCCCAGGTTTTGTACTTGGACAGCCTTCATTAGCAATTCTGTGATTTAAGAACCCCAAATTTTAATTTTGCTGGCATACGAACCGGGAACAGTCAGAGCCCCAGAATGTGAACACCAATGCGTGTTTCATCCCCTACTGTGGCTGCAAATTTAGAAAAGTGAGACATTTGTACAATGGATCAATGTCAAGATACACCCATTTTCCCATAATTGCAGTCATTCTTTTAACACCCTTTTGTAAAATCACTTCTGCAAGACCATCCATCTATTTCTGTCAGTGAAAAACTGTTGAGTCCCTAGATCCCAAGCCAGCTGTGGTTGTTTCTCACTGTTCGGCATAGCATGCATTGGAAATTGCAGAGTTTCACTGAGATATTCCCACTGAAGCCTATGCATATTGTATGGACATAACCCTCAAAATTATATTTAAGAATCTGCTGAACTCATTAACCAGGTCTAATAGGAGAGAAATTTCATAAAGTGTGTAAGGGGCTTTTCACCTGCGAAGAAGGTTCAGAATTCCGGATCTTAGCATTCAGGCACAAAGTCTTCAGGTATTTTAAAGTGTATTCCCAGGGTTTTGTTTTTTTAGAAATGAAAAATAGGAGTAACTCAATGTGAATGGGCGGACAATGATCAAGAAGTAAACTGTTAACACTTTTGTCTGTGCTTTGGAGTTTGGGCTCCTGGCTGGAATACAGATGCTATAGGTATGCACAAATAAAAGCTTTAACCACACCTTAACAGCATAAATTATTTGAGTTTTAGATTTGGCAGAAGTTCTGCTACTTTTTTCTCAGTACCCTATCCCAGTACCCATTCATCCATCACTCCATTTTTAACAGCAAAAATAATTTAGGTGGTGACAAAATGACAGTGTCTCCCCTGGGATTCAGCATCAGCGAAGACTAAGTATTCTGTTTCCTCAGAGGCACAAAAATTTATTGCCTGAAATCCATTCCTTAGGAGTAGTTCTAATTAACAAATGAATAATTAACTGTGTGTGTTTTTAGGCTACAAATGGAGAAAATGCTATTCTACGTGAACTACCAATGAACCCACAATGATGACTATTTTACATTTGGTTTGAACTACTTTTAAGCCAGAGCAATTAGTGAGACTGATTGCTTTCCATTTGAATTGGTAACAGGTGTCTTCAATTAAAGCTTACGTATTTTCCTTGAACTTGTATGTTCATCATTACTTTGTAGAATTTTATGCTGTCATGAGTCATTTCTGCCAGATAAGACATAATGGCAAAATGTGGCAATGAAATTTTCAGAGAGAAATATTTTGGGCTAATTAGTATTTTGCCTGAAACGTAACAGAAGAGGAAGGAAATTTTGAACACTCAGAGAGCACTTTGTGAGCCCTGAATTCCTTAGGGTTCTGTGTAACCACTCAGAATTACAATTAGATCTGAAAAAGTTTTTAAGCAAAAAGTCAATGTGTGCAACTTAATTTCCTGTTTTGGAGAAGTCTTCCCTGCTAGGTAAATATGTTTAGTCCTTCAAGATAGCATTTCTGTACTAGTACCATCAGTTTTTCACGAGAAAATTTTCATCTGACTTCAAAACCAGACTGAACTTCTTCAAAATTAATCCAGAACATCCTGCATCTCTACATCAGTGCTTGCACTGTTGGCTCATATTGGTTGAAAAAGCAGTCATTGTGCTTTTCTGTTCCTTTCTGACCATCATGTCAGGGAATGGTACAATGTAAGGATAGAGAGGATAGATCAGTTGGAATTTCTAATGCTTTTTATACCATTATAGTCAAACTGCATACCTGGCTATGGCATATATTTAGCTAGGATGTTAATATGTTTCACACTTCTCATACCATGAACAGCTATACCAGTTCTTCTCCCATCATTAGCAGAAAAGCACACAGAAAAATTTAAATGTTGAGGCGTTTCCTCTCACCCCTTTGACCCTTTCATTTTCCAACTAACTTTACATCAAGAAAACCTTTTGACTGTAGTGGGGATAAAAGTATGAAAGAACCAGACTGACATATGTGCAATTACTGTCTTCATATGGCTGCTGAAGCTATGAGTAGTCACCTAAGAAATTTGAGTCTAAAATCTTGGAACTTGCTATACCAGTGGAGCAGTTTGCATGTTGGAGCAGTAGTAGGGACTTTATACACCTGAACAGACTTTGGCTTTTCTGATTTTGGAGTCAGTTCTTTAAAGACTGTCATGGGAGGAGATTACAGAAGAAATTGCCTTATAGCTAATGTGCCAGTTTAAGTAGTGAAGAATATTTTTTTTAAGTGTGAAGACAAAATGAAACAGTAGAAGATAAGCGTGAAAGGAGAACAACATGTAAAGAAGTATACATAAGGTTAAGGCTTTAAAGTCTGAGTTGGTGGAACGCCGTATGAATAACTCCATGCAAGGAATTCCCTGCTAAATCAGAATCTCAATAACTTTACTGATACTTCTAATACCAAGACATTAATGTATCTAGGGTTTTAATAAATCATTATATAATCTCATAAGGAATAACAGGAAGTAATCTTTTTCCTCAACCAATTGTTATGAGTATAAAGGGAAATGTATACACTTTTCAGGTGAGCAGAATGATTTGTGGGATAAAAATAAGAACCAAAGGACTGGCTTTAATTACCATTTTAAAAAGTCACTTTGATTAGTCTTTGATCCATCAGATTATGAGGCAAAGCTGTTGGTAGCTTTGGTTTAAGGAATTATTCACTAATCGTACAGATTTAAGCTGCATATGGGAAGGGTTCTGAGATTATTCAGTGAAGATGTAGAAGAAAATACAAGTGTAGTGCAGTAATAATACCTGCAAGGTAGGTTGAACAGTTATTAGAATCTGCTGATTTTAAAAACAGATGTTCAGAATAAAAAAGGTTTATACACACACTGGCAAAATTCATCCCTAGCTCTATAGGAAGCATCTTGATATGTTTCACTGCAAATTTGAACAAGTTGAGAAAAGAATGCTTTGTATATTATTTTTGGCTTGACCTGAAAGATTAGAAAAGGCAATTATCTAATATTTTATGGGTGTTTTCTGAGTCTGTTCAATAATTTAATCATCCTTCCTGAATTAAATCTGTCTTCTCAGAGAACTTGTGAACTCAATGCTTATGCTATATTCAAAATTCCAGGAGAGAAAAAAAAAACGTTTTCTTCAATTCTAAACCAAATAAATAAAAATTTTTAAAAGCCTTTAGCTTTTTTTCCTCTAGATTTTTAAAATAAAGTTAATGAACATTTATTGGGTATATATATTAACATGACACAATACTGTTTCCATAATTACTTTCTCTTATTTTTTCCTGTGTTCTTTTAGAGATCATCTATAGCTGGGTATTTAATGAATTCCCATCTTTTGTGGCAGAAGATAGCAGACGCTTCATCTCTCAGGAGACAGGCAATCTCTACATCTCCAAGGTGCAAACATCTGATGTTGGCAGCTATATATGCCTGGTAAAAAACACAGTGACAAATGCCAGAGTTTTGAGTCCTCCTACACCTCTGACACTGAGAAACGATGGTAAGAAATGCATTATTTCTGGGTACCATGTGAAAGAAAAATACTAAGCCAAAAATGCTCTAGTTAATTTAAGAACCATGATGTTATTGTTTTCCAGTATATGCATACATTTACTGCATCGACCAGCAAAGAAAAGTTGTTCAGGGAGACAGTTGCTTTTAAAACAACAGTTGTGAGAATATTTAGACTTCTGAAGGCTGAGGTGCATTCTGACAGCTCCTGATGTATTTTGTTCAGAACAGTTACTCCTTGCTCTTCTGGTGCCCTATCACTGACAGAGAGAAGCAAATCTCCTTTCTCAGTAATGTCTGTTTCTTTAGAGCTCAGTTCAGTTGCCTCAAGCCAAGTGGCCACTGCCACGCTGAGATACATCCCAGGCATCTGAGACATCCATAGGGGACTGGCAAATACTGCAAAGGACATACAGACCAGCAGCAGGATGCCAGGAGCTATACATTCATGCATCTCAGATGCCACAAGGCATGCACGGTTAGACAACTGAAAAGAGGTTATATTGCTTAAAACTTTACCTGTTGCTGTACTAAAGACCTGTTACACTTCCAGGCTCCAATTCAATGCACTGATTAAGTACCACCAAGAACACTACAATAGCCTTGATTACAGTGATAGTTAGTTACCCAGGTAGTTTTGACTTTCATCAAGGCATATGTTTTTTTCTGTAAATAAGTACCTAAATCTTACTATCAAAAAGTGGCTTAGGAGCTTTTCCAAAAAAATCAAAAGAAAACACCTTCCAATAATATTTCTTATAGAGCAGTATGAAATTTCAGTATAAATGGTATTAACTCTGGTTCTGTTGGAATACCTGCCTGTGGTATAGAGGCAAATGTGTTATTTGCTCATTTGCAGGAAAAGAATCATATTTTTTACCTTATAATTACTTTTTGATTTTGCTTTCTGTCAAAATAATCTTATTTTAGAGAGTAACAATAATTCCTTAAGTGCCTGTATTTTCTTTTTTTCCAAGATGTCCCACATTTAACAATGCTTTCCAGTTCTTCAGAAATACATTTCAGCAATTCATCATATGTGAATCCATACTTACATAAATCAGAGAGAAAGACAGAGAGAGAAAGAGACCCTGAGGGCTTTGTCTTGCTTATAGCTTTTTCTAGAACTAAGACTAGTCCTATGCTGTAGAAGCATTACAAAAGCTGGACTTAAGGACAGCTGACTTAGTTCAACAGAGTAAGTAAAAAATGTGTCTACAGATTAGAATGGAATTAAGTTAACGTTTATTCATCATAACAAGTTGAAATTTCTGTCTGCACAGCATGCAGCCTCTGCAGCAAAAAGCTACATGCTTTACTGTATCATTTCCTATTTTATTTTGCTGGTTTATTACCTATGCTGTTTACTGAGTTTCAGGTGTTTAGTTCTACTGAATTAATGTAGCAGACCTGATCTTTTCAATATCAAACTTTGAAAATTAAAAAACTCAAACATTGACTTTTTAATCAGTTTGAACTCTGACAAAAAAAAGATAGAACGTTACTGCATATCTATTGTTCATATCTTCCTCTATTGTTTCTTTATTACATTTCTTCGTGCTTATATTGGGTTCCGGTTTTGTGGATGTCAATAGATTGATTATCTATATCATACTAACGGTACATAGGCACACGCTACAGTATAAGAAATTGAAAGAGTAAATAAGGATAAAGGCATCAGTCTATGCCACTGAGCTGAGAAACAAAATCTATGAAGGAAAACTGTGCAGATTTTCTCAAATGTCAAGTGGGTAGTATATACCAGCCTCAAGCAAATTTGTGTTTCACGGCTGGCTGTCATACAACTGTGGTAATCCAACCTCCTGAACTGTGCTGGAGTACTGGAGAGGCGTTTGCACATAGATGAACTGCTCCTCAGCAATTTCCTGATTAATTTTTTCACACGCATGAATTTCTACTAGGCTTCCATGTCTTAATTTTTAGCTATTGGGATTTCTGAAAAGCCCCTTTATTGTAATAGAGTTCCTTAGTATTTCTTAGTAAATTGCTTGCCTTCTTGTATGACTGAGCAAGTTTCTCAGTGAAGAGACCTAGATCTTCTCCCTAATCTTGCAGTTACCATAAAGCTACGTTGAAAAAATATTCAGGAAAATCCTGGTTGCTAAATCATATTTATTATTTAGGACATCTTGTTCTACCTCCTCCACAGAATGCAATAATATGGGCCTTTTAAAAACTGTCTGGGTTCACAATTAAAATATTCCATTAATGGTACTGTATTTTTTGGTTTGGGTAGAAATTTCCTTCGGTTATATTGCCTTGTCCATTGACAAATATTAAATGGCAATGACAGAATTTAAAAAATGTATATATATTATACTCCAAAAAGTGGGATTATATAGCTGCTGAAAAGAGGTATTCATTAAAGAAAATTAGAGTGAGTTGTGGAGAAAGAAATAGCTGAGGATGGACTCTAATAAGGAAGTGAGAAATTAAGAATGGCATTAAAACAAGAATCCAAGTAACTGAAAATTTACTTCATACTGTGTTGCTGAGTTATGTAATATGATTTTGAAAATGACTTTTTAAGCTTTTTGATTATAAAATGAACTGAATCACTTTCAACACTTTCAACTTTTCAAATATTCGCTTTCTGAGCTCTAATGGTTGGCATCACAACTGACATAATTCTACGCAGTCAGCGCATTTGTCAGAAACCACAGGAAGATCTTGTGGTTTTAAACAGCTTTTACAAACGGCACTACATAAATAAAACAATTTGTCTAGTCTGTATTCTCTGGACATATGTATCAATAACTCAAAAATATCCTACTGGATATATTTATCATTGTTCTCAGATTTTGATGTATAAACAGTACCTATACCCGGGGGACTGGACAGCTTGTGACGAAAACCACTCCTATGATAACATTGGTCTCTCTTTATCTATAAGGAAGAACCAGAATAATATTAAGGCTTTCTGTCAAACTCTGCAAGAATATAGGGACTTCCTGGGCTTTTATTAATCTTTTGTTTCTTTTGTGATGTGTCTCAAAGGGGAACTTACCTCCTTGATATGAAGCAAATTAAATAAAAACATCAATAAATTCTTCAATGGATTCTGAGTAAAATGAATACCTCATTTGTTCAGATGTCTTTGACAATCAGTCATTTCATACAATTAAATTTCACTTCAAGCAGGGTTATAAAAACATTCTAAAATTCTATCTGAAGAGAT
>NW_009604356.1:42608-89814 GCF_000690535.1 Cariama cristata | reverse complement strand
CAGCAGGAAAAAAAATTATGCATCATTTCATTAACTGCCTTTATAATGCATTAGAAACTTTGAGGAATTATTTAATAACTGTTTACAAATAATAAACAGTGTTGTTAAAATGGATCTTTGCAGGCTTGGATGCTGATTGGGAGCAGTAAATTATCTTGACTAATAAAAGCAACAGAAAACCTCTTCAAATTTAGGAAACAGAAACCTAGGGAGTATAAAACATTTGATGCCTAATAGCATAAGGCAGTTATTTCAAGTTCATACATTTTCATTCCAGTTTTTCTTCTCTTTTTATCTTTTTTATTTCTCTTGAAAAGATGTTAACTTTAACATTATTACTGTACTGGAGAGAATTAAGTAATTCTTCATTTTATCTCTGTGTAGATACTGCCTAGTGGCTCTGCTTAGTGAAATTTCCAGGAAAAAAGAGAATCTGTACAATTTCAGATGGAACTTGTACAATCAGAGGATACTTTCTATTGTGTTCCATTAGAGAAAATTAATTTATACCTCAAGAGAAGTCTGTGTATCTGACCAGACATATTCTCATGTAACTGAATGCAGACCTTGACCTTCAAACTTTTTTTCTGTCATCATAGTTCTCTGAACTTAACCTTGTCTGTCCTAATTCTATTGATTAATTCTTTGTGATTAATAGTCTCACATAAAGACAGAACATATAGTTATCAAGGTATTAAGAATGTTCATTTCTACTTTTCCATGATGGAATGTGTTCTGCATGAGCTTATGTGGGTTGAACCATGGGATGTGTTGTCTGAACGTGACTGAGTTATCTAAAGATCTCTTTCCCAACACTAAGAAAAGTTTTGAAGAAGTCATAGTAGTTTCCCCAAAGGTGGAAATAAAAAGGGATGGTATAGGATAGTAAAGTAATAATTAATAGATAAAAATAAAAGTAGAGCAAAATCAACAGCTTCACAGACATAGACTATTTCCATCCCTGGAGAATGCTGATAGTTGTTAATTAACTGATAATTAGCACTAAAAAGATTTGCTTGAAGATTAACCTTAATGTTTATGATCTGTCAGTTTTTCCCTTCCAGAAATGCACAGATTATATTTTTTTTTTCCAACTTGCATTACCAGTTTTGTCTTCTAATGTCTTTATTCCTATGGAGCTGAATTCTAGAAGACACAAAGCATACCTGGATTGTAATGGGAGTTGAAAATCCTTATGCAGCTGTGACTTAAACCTGCCAGGTTTTCTGGAGACTCTGACCTTGTAGGCTGCCTCTTTCATGTGGGTTGTATTGCAAGATCATTAACTTATATTTTTAAGTGTCCAAACACGTCTCTTATTTGAATTGTGCAAGTCCATACAAACTATGCAAGACTGGCTGGAAAGTGGAAGTGGGAACTGAAATGCTCCAGGACAGAACTCAACCCTGAAATAACCCTACTTTTATTTTTTTAAACAGAGCCAAACTGTCTGGGCAAAATCAAGTTTGATCTCTAGTGGTATACAGTGATAGCACTGACAGAGACATCACAGTCACAAGGTCTGCTCCAGGGGAAGGCTGATAAAATGGCAATGTCCCTGGACAGCCATTACTCCTGTAGTGAACATGTTGTTTCTCCCCTAAAATTGTAGTGAGATATTTTAATGATGGGTCATTATGAAACTGAAAATAAAAGACTTCCCACAATCTCCGCTCTTCTCTAATAAAAATACATCTTTCTTGGGTTACAGGCATTTTTAAGAAACACTTTTTGTCCGTTTCATTCTGGCTCTTGTGCCTAGATCCCACTGCAAAGTTGTCAAAAATAATAGGGTAAAAGTCAGGATTAAAAAACCCCCATGTCATCTTATTTTAATTAAAAAAGAAAACAAGGACATATATATAAGGGGGGGGGGGGCTGTGATTAATATAGGTGGAAGAAAATGCAGGTTGGCTTTCCTTTTTTTTTTTTTTTTCCTCCCCTGAAATAGTAATATTTCTTTCCATTTAGAAAATCTGTTACAGTCAGCACCAGCAGTCCTTCCAACTAGAACTCTCAGTGAAAATCTATAGGTAGGCAGGAAGTTTTATGCAGGGCTCCTTTAAAATAAACCTTTACAGAGTGTTTTATAGGGATTGCAGCATGGCTTAAGTGCACTATGAAACAACACACAAAAGTTCAAAGATACTATTTGTAAAAGATTTAGCCTAAAAAAGAGTATAAAGAAAATATCCTGGGATGGTCTTTTGACAATATAAAAGGGCTGAACCCAGAGGAGTATTTCAGGAGGAAAACTGGGAAAGGTTTGGAAAAGATTAGATTCCAGCATTCAATGTAGATCAAGAACTCTTACACTGTGAAACAGTTTGCTTTGTGTTTAGTTTATTTGGAACTCTGCTAAGATAACATCTTTCAAGGAGTTTTAATTGCTAAATTTTCCCACTAGTTTATAGAAACACTATCTGCTGGAAATGAAGTTGTTGCTTCTTTTAATTAGCTAAAGTAATTTAAGATTCTAGACATGTATCATCTTGCACATCTTCTGCACTCATGTTTTCTTGTTTTACTTCTCCACCTGATGATTTATGAAACTATTACACAATGGAAAGAGTTAACCGATCCATATATAGGGTATACAAAGCATAAAATAAATGAACTTGAGAAAAAATGCTCCTCTAAATTCAACTCAGGTTTAGGAGTTATATTGCATCAAATTGTAGCTATTAAGATTTCAGACAGAAGTGTGTTGGTAATATTTTAATTAACAGTGACTAAATTAAAATTTGTGCAAATTGATAACAAAAATAACCTTTGTAGTTGCAAATGGTTCCAGATTATTAAGAACGGTCATATCTAATGTTACGTATCTTACTGTCTCGGGGTCTTAGATACAAATTCACAAGTGACTGCTTGCTTTGCAATCATGGGCTATGACATAATGTTCAAATAAGAATGACTTGTCAGTTTGGTGTTTTTGTCAACATAGTGAAATAATTTGATTTTGAATTTTTTTTTGCTTGAGGTTAAGACTGCAGTAATTTTATAACAAGGATGATTTGTTGCTGTTGAGTCTAAAACAATGAGAATTTCAATAGCTCTGGCTAATGGAGGAGAAATGTTAGTGTTAGTCTGTTATTTCTTATTGAGGAAATAATAGGTGCTTGTATTTGCACGGTTATATGAGGAGCCCCAAGTGAAAAAAAGTTCCCATTTAGGAAGCTCTTTCCAGTTAATTAGATAACAGTAAGTGTTAGAGCAATATTACTTCGTGTCCTTATTGATCAGAAGCAAATGAAAAATTCCTCTCTGGACACTGCAACAATTTTGACACTTTTGGTACCTAACTGGAAATGGAATATTTTGTTTTCGTCCTGTAAAAGCATAGTGCAGGTTGCAAGAAAAATGGAGCTAAAGGTCATATTTGAAGTACAAACAATTATTTCACTTACTATAGGAGAAATTAGGTTCTTCAAGAACTGTGAACATGCCATCAGGAAGATAATCAGAAATCCCATGAAAATTAGATCTTCCCCCTAATCATTTAGATTAAATAATATTTTCCAGGTTTCTGAATAGCTTTTGTGAGCCTGATCTGGTTGAACAGCAGGCAATTGGAAAGGAGGAACAATAAACATTGGCCAGCTATGCCTAATAGAAATCTGCCACAGATTTCTTGTGCCAAGTTCAGCACAATCACCTCTGCTGTAAAAACGAAGTGGAACAAAAAAGCAATTATAGTTCTTTTGGCTTTTTGTTGACTCATATTCTTAGGCCTCTCAAGCACGATGGCATGTTGTCTAGTGTAATGGAGTCCTGATTTTTCTTGATGTGTATGGCTGCTCAGAAAAATTATCTATATATGTAGTCAGTGAAAATATTTAGGTTATCATGTTTCCATACAACTATGTATGCACAAATCTTCATACTGGAATGTTGTATGCAAGCCATTCAGGTGCCCTCACTCATCTCTGAATGTTGAAAGGGTAAAGTTTGGTTTCATCCAATGCCAGATATGGTGGGTTTAGCAGAAGACCCTAGATGCTAAATTACATATATGTGAGAAATTTGATGGATTGAAGTTTAGATTATGACTCAACAGTGACTTCTCTACATAGAGAAAGCCAGCAATCTTGGTCACAGTTGCTGCTTGATGTTTTCAAACACAGGTAAACAGAGAGCTCTGCAGCCCAAACTGTAGACTAGAAATTTTGGCCTCTTGTTTGAAGAACTAGAGAAAATACCACTCGGCCCCTCATTGCTTATTCTGAGCTTACCTCATTGGTTTTGTGTCCTTAGGGTTTGGCTCCAATTCCCTTTACTCCCATCATAATACACCCACTTACAATTGAAAATGAAATGCTTTTGGTTGTATTCACTGTTTAAGAGAGGTATAGAGCTCTTGTGTATACATGACATTTATTAGTTATAAATAATTTTTAGAATATTTCAAGGTAGGAATACTATTTCTAGAAAGGGCTTTCTAGGCAGAGTTCAGAGAGTAACTGCTGGACTAATGAAATGAAGTATAGTATAAAAATTAATTTCAAAGTGGGAAGAGGAAAGTTTTGTTTAAGCTTTAGTTAAACACTTTGTTTTGGTTAAATGTGACCTTCTTCTACATTTATACCTCTGTAATTAGAAATACATGAACATCTTATCCCCTAGTTGTAAATTAAAGAAGAGTTTATTCCCTTGTTGTGCTGTATTCATTAAGATATTTTTTCCCAGAAAATGGATTACTAAATTTTCTTTGATGTTAGGATAGATTCTAGTAAAGACTTCTTTCCATCCAGTGATACGTGATGGGATTTGCTCTCTGAGTAATATATGAGAACATTGTTGGTACTTTACTGTTCAGTGCATTGCAGAATGCAATTTCACATGAGCATTTTTAGGGCTTCTCAAAGGATAAATTTATAGCTCAAAACTTGGCTAAGAGATATCTAAGTGGAAGGAATATTGTGGACAGTTATCATAAAACAGCCATTCCCACAGTAAATTTTTAGAGACTTACAGCAGGCACTGGTCCTTCCATTTAGAATAAGATTAATGGCAGATGAGTCAATAAATTCTTCACAATGCATTGAAAATTTCTGCTGCAGTCAGGATATAATGGTGGGTATCATCATTATATTTGAATTAATTCTGTTTGTGCTGTGAATTTACTGTTATTGTAAATATGTGTATTCAGGGGTCTCTCTTCCAAATAAGTATTTGGGGGCATCTAATGGTGCAAGTCTTCAGGGAAAATGCTAAATATACATTTGTGACAAAAAGACTCACATAATAGACAATAGTTTTCATCACAGGTTATTGATAGAGGAAGAAATTAAACATGACTATTCCTGCCATAGTTTCTTAGTAAAAGTATTCTTGGATTTGGATACATGTTCACACAACAGATCATAATTACGCTGTGGTAGGAAACTCAATTTCTGCTCTGTAAATTTATTATAAAATTCTTATGCAGCAAGACAAGTTCATCACTCCTCAAGAGGTTTCCCAGAAATTAAGAGGAACATCCAAACCAATAAGAAACCCCAACAATTTTGTGATTAGAGCACTATCCAGCCTGTAAGAGAATTGGATTAACATTCCTACACCATCTGATTAAGACCAGGGACTTCACCCAAAGCTCTCAGGCAAAGACTCTTAATCGCTGAACTATGGGGGCTGTATCTTTTGCTAATAAAATAATGGCAAGTATAAATCTGTGCCTAATCTTTATCCTGAGTATAAGAAATCTTTGGCATTCATTTCTCCCTAGCACCCTGATGATATTTAACTGGGAATCTTATATTCTTTTCTAGCTACTGTATAAAAGCTTATCAGCCACTTATTCAAGTATTCTCTGTAACCAGTTCCATTCAAAATTAGTTTCTGAAGTTAAAGAGCTGTTACTTAAACAGTTTGAAACAAACCCAAATCATTTTAGCTGAAAGCGTTTAAGAAGCCATCATGGAAGCTTATGTTCTGGGAGATTCAAGAGGGTAGTTAAAATCTGGAAGGCTAATGGAACAGGAGCATTAACCTCTACACAGCTGGAGTACGATGATGTGTCACAATTTCTCAGCACTGTTTTGTTTTGGTTTTTTTTTTTCCCCATAAAGGCAAAAATTCTTCTTGTGTGGATACAGTCATAGACTCACAATTTTTCTGCCTCTTCATTTGACATTGTAAAAGTCATGGAGTGGCAGGCTAAATGAAGAGGTAGAGCAGTCCTTTTCAAAGTGATAATGACTGATATCCTATCTGTAGCTCTTTTGCTTATTCTTAGCTGAAAGGACTGGCAACCAGAAACTGATCTTGCTACTTTATTCCATTCTCCATTTTCATTAAATGGCTCACAAGGGATAATGTAAACAGTTTTAGCTGTAGTAATATCTGTAAATGTTTGAAATTTTATTACATCTGTTCCTGTGGTATGTGAGAACCTCACAGTCAGTGTTCATCATATTACTGTGATTTATCGAATTGTATCTTCTCTGTTTTTTGATGGAAAACTAAAATGCAGACAACAGTGTAGCTAAGGGTTCATAGGACATTTTGGGTAGTGGAGATTTGAATTCAAGTCACAGAATTGCAGCCAAGTCAGAGGAACAACTTGTTAAATGAAACCACTTATTAAAATTAAACCTGAATTTATGAAGATTTTTCTTTACCTGAGTTGGAGAATATTTAATAATTGCTCTGTGATAATTGCATTGTTGTAAAAAAATATCTGAAGGAGGGACTAGGGAAATCATCTCTTCTATAAATATTGAGTTCCATTTCTGCCCCTGTGATTAACAAACCATTAATTCTAACAAGTTCAAGCTGTGCTTGGTCCTGGGATATGTTCAGTTATTTCAATCAGTGCCTTTTCAGTGATCAGTGATATAACAGAAGGGTTATTAGTGTTTCATCTCAGTTCAACGTCACCCAGCTAGGGAAGATGCTTGCTGCACAGAAATGTGGAGAGGTCTCCTTCTCTCACTGAAAGGGCAGAGAACCAGAGATTGGAAAATGTAAGGTGGGATGAGATGACTTGTTTCAGAATAAAGCCTGGGGGGTAAGATTTACTTAAACAAACAGGAAAGTTTGGCTTTTAACCCCTTTTTTAATCCCAAACAAAATTTCAAGATCTGGTAAATTGGATTTGTTTTGAAATGGTGTGTTTCTTACCAATTACAAATTCAGCACTGTCATACCCAGATCTGAACCCAGCTGAAAGGCACAGCTTGTGAAGTAGAGAGTGTAGTACACTAACTAATTAGCCTGAGGAAGACTTAATCATGGGGATCATCTCTGGGAAGGTAAAAGATTGTCTGAAAGGAGGTATTTTCATGGGAAGGCAGAGCGCGGAAGTGTTGAGAACAGCTGCCTGTTCCTCTATAGCGCTTAGACCACATGAGCTCTGTGATTTGTTACCCACTTGAAAATCATATATTATGTTTTTATTCTGTGCTGATCAATTTTATTTATTGTTATATTTCATGTTTGATAACTGGAAATAAAAAACGACTGAGAGAATTTTTTATGGCTTTAACCAACCCTCTGAAAGAGAGTCATGTATATAAGTCTGAAAGAGATTGATTCTAATGCACATAACTCAAGGCTTCAATATTTCTTAAAAGTTCAGGTTGCTTTTAGAAACTGATACTAATGAACAAAAATCTTGGTGGAAATTCAGATCGGTTTGTTTTACCATTACTGACTCATAGCAACCAAAACAGAAACTGGGAAAGATAAAGGGCCTGGAGGTACAACAGCCATAGCAAAGCAATTATAGTGTAATGTGGAAAGGTAAGACCTTGATAATTCCCTTGAAGTCTATGCAACTATAATGGCCTCCTTAGTCTCAAAAATCATAAATAATTAGGATGAAATATATCCGTTTGCAATAATAGACTTTTTTCCCTAATTTTCGTAGGGCCACCAAGCAATTGCTCAGTAATTTTTCTACATTTTTCTGCCAGTTGATGCAGGCACGTCATTTGTTGGTATAACAGTAACCCAGAAGAACAGGAGATGCTACAAAGCATTAGTAAATCTGCGTTTTATTAGGAATATGAAATTATGACATGACTCACAAAGAACATTCAATACTTGTACAGATTGCACCAACTAAATGGAGTTAATGTAAGTTAAAAACATAAGATCTGAAAGATGATATTATCCCTCAGGTATGTTCATAAGTACTATATTTTTTTAAAGGCAAGGACAATTTAATCCTATTTTAAGTTGCATCTTTTTCAGGGTTAAAAAAAGCAACTGTTTAATAGTATTCAACACAACAATTTTCAGGAACAAAGTCTTACACAAAAGCAAAAAAAAACTTTTTAAAATTCATTGAATCACAAAACCTGTCAGCAAGTACATACAGTCAACATATGCCAGAGATTTAAAAGGAACACCTCAGGAGTATAAGGCTGCATCATAAAGCCTGATGAACTATTTGCAGGAGTGTTCATCACAAGGGAACTTAAAGAGATTCCCCTATCAAGACTGAAGTTCTCATAACTGAAGTTTCAATAGAAGAAATTTTAGAAGAAATATTGACATTATACATACTAACAAATCCCCAAGATCAAACTCACATATGGAAGGAAGTGGGATGTACCATTTTCCTTCGCTGCTCCTCAGGCCTACAAGGAGTGTTGGTAGAAAAGGTGCTTTTTTAAAGAAAGAGACTCCTACAGACCACTAAGTCTGATTTCTGTGTCAAGTGTTTTGATAGAAAATACATAGAAAAGTACAATTATTAGGATTGTATTTATTACACTACCATACAATAATCTTACCATACAGTCATATACAATACAGCTTTTAAAGAGGGAAGTCGTGCTTCAATCTGTATACAACTTTCCTGAAGAGTCTGAGAGGATATGAATAGGCATGGTCAAGGTAACACTGTGCGCTTTCATATCAAATAGCTCTTGACAGGGTCACTCATCAAAGGCTGTCAAAGAAATAAAGTTCTCAGAGGTGCTGAAGGACAGACCCATTTTGAATTAACCACAGATAAAAAAAATCCTCCTGTTGTAGGAGTATCATCTGATCAGTTTGGAGAATTGGGAGATTGTCAGTAAAGCAACAGAATACTTTTCTGGGACTTCACCATTCAACACATGAATGATCTGAAAAGGAAATGAACACAGAGGTAGAAAAGCTTGTTCATATAAAATTTTTAAGGATAGTTAAAATTAAAACTAACTGTGGAGAGGTACAAAAGGATATAATGATAATAGAATGGATAGGTGATAAATAATGTCACCCAGTGCAAATTTATATAATACCTAAACCTAAAAATATAATACCTTTATTAGATATTATCAGTAAAGAGATTAGGGTGCCACTGTGGATGAACATCAGCTCAAGTGTAAAAAGGTAAATAGTATTGAATCATGAGGAAAGCAACAAAGAACAAACAAACAAAAAAAAAGGCAAAAAAAAACTGTAATAGAAAGATCTACAGCTTCATTATTGCTGTGCAGTTCTCATCTTCCCATCTCAAAATGATAGAACGGAACTTGAACTGGTGCAACATGGGCACTAGCAATGATTACAAGTTTATTAAAGATTCACTGTAAAGAAGGATTAATAGTCTGGGATTTTTCATTCTGTAAAAGACATAGCTAAAAGGGGATATGACAGATATAAAATCATGAATGACTCAACTGAAATGAATCAGAAAGTGGCGATCATAATCACACACAAAAAAAGCCAGAAAACAGTAAAAGAAATCACAAGGAGTGTAATTAAATTATTAAATTTATTAACACAATACAAGCCATTGGGAATATATATTTTTGTGACAGATTAGAATAGGAATAATTTCAGTCTAGGCTAGGGAACATTTTGATTGACAACAATTTGGTTGATGCTCTGACTTTATTTTCAAATCCAGGACACAAAAGTTTATTTCCTTTTTTCTACAAAAAAGTACCTTTTAAGATTTAATGACAGAACTGGTTCAGAATTTGCCTTTTCATAGAAGGGGCAGGATTTCTCCACAAGTTCATAAAGCAATGTCAAAACATTGATTTAGTCATGTTTTTGAAGAAAAATGGATCACTAACGCTAGTATATATAATACTTGCATGATTATATTTTTTTAAAAAGAAATCTACCGCTACTTATAAAGCCACATTATTTATAGAATTACATTGTTTGAGTTAAAAGCATTTTATGCTTTCTGCTTCTGTTATGTGATTCACATGTCAGTCACATTTAGATTTCCTAACTGAACTTAAGCCCCTAAAGACATATTTAAAAGCATATATGTTTAGACTTCCTCCCAGATCTAAACTGCAGAAGCCTGTGGGACAACAGGAGGAAGAGAACACATCCCCACTGGAAACTCCTGAGTCTCATAAGGAACATTTGAAGGGCTAGAAGTATATGTTTTACCATTTCAACCTTGTATATTATTTTTTGCTCTAATGGGTTGTGAGTTGTTTTTCCATCGCTCTGCCAACTGGTCTTCTCTCAGCTGCAAATCTCGTATTCCCCTGCTTCCATGTGCTCCTTTCTTTTCTCTTCCTTGCATAAGATATCTCTTCCCTCTCCTTTCTTTTCCTTTGTTGTTCCTATTTGCTTGCTTTAGATTTCTTTAGGGACTTGACTGATTTTTATAGTTTTAGACCAGACTTGTCTTGTTGCTACTGTGTCCACAAGTCAAATTTTATTGTTTTCCTCATCTAAAAATCTGAACAATTCTTACTGTGTTTAATATAGCTTTAAATTCCTGAGTACCGCAGTAGCCCATCTTCTGTCTAACCAAACACAGCTGTTAGAGTCATATTCTTCTCCTGTCATGCTGATTATGACATTTCCTCTAGGCCGCATCAAATACAAACCTCTCACCTCACCTTATAAAACCTGTCTCCCTTCCCTACTCATTTCTTATTTCCTAAATTCTTGTCATTCTCCAAAACTGTCAATCACTCCACAGCAAATTCCAGATAACTCTATTGGTTTCAATGTTTATCTTTTTCTCATTCCTGAATGTTTTTCTAGTTGTATTTTACCATACTAAGCATGTTGTCCTGATAAAATTAATCATCTCCCAAATTAAAAGAGTCACTGAAAGTGAAATAACTGAACTTTGTATGTGTTTGCATATCTGTGTTTGTATATGTGTACACAAATGTTCTCACATCATTTGAGTTTTTCTTGCTGAGCTTAGAAGGGCCTCCATCGAACACAGCATGATATGTTGATTTATTTGTCATAATTGTCACTGCACTGGTAAACAAAGCTTTGGTCTATGAAAATTCTCACCCTTCTAAAATTAATTGCCTGCTTGAATCTTTCAAAATGTAAATATTAACCCATGTTTGAGAAAATAAATCCTTTTTCTTAAGTTCACTGTTGTGCTGTTGGTAACCCTGAAGGGCATTTTAGAATATGTACTGGACCTGAGCAGAGCATATCAGATCAAATGAGGCTATCTCCATCAATTACTAGCTTTACTTCTGGGCAGGTTCGAAAAGCAAATCACAGGGTTTTTCTGTGATAATCTCAACAAATGGAAAACTGATGATATTTCATATTTTAAACATTCCTTGTTTTCCAGGTGTGATGGGGGAATATGAACCAAAAATTGAAGTTCATTTTCCTTACACAGTTACAGCTGCAAGGGGAACTACTGTTAAGATGGAGTGTTTTGCACTTGGCAAGTAAGTACAGATTCTTTCGTAATTAGACATCATTGTTTATTAAGATGTGACATGCCTAATTTGTGGTTTCGTTATTTTGCTGGATTTCATTTTCACAGACAGTCCTTACTGCACGCTCAAAGTAACCAATTGACTAAGTAGCTAATTATGAATTCCCTGCCCAGCCATTTCTGTGGACAGTAATTCATTCAAGTTAAAAGACTTTCTGTCAAAATGAAAAGTAATGTTCTTGTAAACAAAAAGAGGAAAGTTTTTGTTTTTTTTTATTGAAAATTTTACCAGACTCACCCATTTATTCACTGTGATACTATAAATCAGTAAATTAGAGTTTATTCTGCCAAAATATCATAGTTGGAGATAAACAAGGTTAGTAGCACTTTTTTCCCCAAATGCATAGTTTATATATGGAGCTAAGAGCACAGTGTTTTAAACATGTCCTAATACACCTTGTAGCAGTGCCAATTCTCTGGTTTCTGCCTGACCTAATAGCACTACTAGAGAACAGGTGTTTGGTATTCATGTCAAGGGCTTTTTTATATGTTTATTGATAAATCAATTTAGAGGGAGAAAGGTTTAGAAATACCTCTGCTATTTCATACAAATTAAATAAGAAGTGAAAGTACTTCTATACACTATTCAGATCACAGAATACAGGATGAAATTGATAATATTTTTATTTTGTTGCGGCAGTTACTATTACTATTGTTGCCGAGAGTAAGGGTGGCAAGGGTAGTATACAGTCAGACAGAACCAAGAAGCAATTCTAGTGATTCAAAGAAATTATTGTTCCTTCTGTACATGCATGTAGCTAAAAAGAGGTATTCCATCAGTGATGTTTCACTAGAGACATATAAACAAACATAAAGGGTAGGATTTTGTTTGTTGTTTTTTTTTTTTACCCCACCAAATTCTGTGGGGAGGTGTGTGTGTTGAAAGAAATCTCACTGTGTTGAATTCTTTTCAGTTCCTTTTTATAGTAGTGTTCCTTTTGGACATCTTCCTCCCACCCCACAAACTCACGCTGCTCAGTATCATACATTCTGCTTGGGTTTCTAGTTGATAGCTTCTCAAGGCACATACAGGTTCCTTATAGACTGGCTGTGATTAAGAAGTAGTGGAAGGATTTGTCTTTGTAACTCCTGTGGAGGAACCTTACAAATCAATTAGTTTGGGGAGTACCGTATCTTCCATACCAATTCTTCTTACTTATTTACCTAAGTAGGAACAAAACATAAGAGGAAAGTAGTTTTAAGACAATAGTCTGTTTTCCTGAGGATCACCACTCCAGCTTGCTTGGCAGGTCTGGTTTTCCAGAGCAACCTTTCGAAGTCTGTCTCTACTAACCGAGAGGACTTTTAAAATGTTTTTATAGTCATTTTGACCTTCATGAGTCACTGGTCACTGGATTTTTTTGTTTAGATTCTTTTAACAGTTCCTATTTACTGCTGGATGAGATATGTCTTAAACTTGCTTCCTTTCTTGTCTGTTTTTCCTGTTTGACCAACATCCAGATACTCTCAGTGAGCAGGTCAACAGATAGTGGTCACAAATAATTACAGAGAAATTCTGACAAAGTATTTTAATTGTATTTATTTAGGCCCAGGGAAGTTGAAGGAGAGACAGGACATAGCCAAACCAGTCCAAACAAAATGTGGGAGATCATAGCCCACGTACAGGGAGCCATTAGACAGCAACAGCGGTTTTTGCAAATTCATTCCCACCATAAATGTAAGCAGCAGTTTAGAAAGAAGATGTCAGGGGAGAACTTCTGTATGGTAAAACACAAGTCTTATATTTCATACAGTAAAGATAAGGAAAGAAATACATGAGAGATGACAGAAAAGAAATAAATGGAGAGATTCCCTGAAATGCTGAAATATATGAGGAAAGGGGCTGTTCTGTAGAGGCTGGTGGCTCCAGGCTCTCTCCTGTCAGCAACACTAACCAATTTTCTGCCGGGTCAGTAGTTGGCAACAAGGCCCTTTTAGACTCTTGGCTATGGCTGAAGCAGTAACCAACATGTTAGTTCTTGTTTTCTTCATTTTACTGGAATTAAATTGCAGTTGCTGACAGATTACAAGTCAACTGTCACTTTCCAGTGAAGAGGAGGTATGCCACATGTTGTCCTTCGCAACCATCGCTGACAGGCAAGAAATGCAGCTACTGATACCTGCCATCATCAGCACCTTGAGATTTAGCACATACTCTCAAAAAGAGCCAGTCACTATTCAAACACCCACGTAAGGAAGGTGAAGGTTGACAGGAAAGGCTTTAATTAGCTTATTTCCATGTTCATATCTGGCATTAACCTTTAATAAACAAAAAACCAAAGCCATCTGAACGATCAAGGAATTTAAGGTTATCTAATAAGTTGACCCCATTTGCTGCTATTGTAATGGGCAGCTATTTTTACCATGCACATTCCTTATCTTCTTTTCGCAGCCATTAATGCACAATCAAATCAGCTGAGTTGAAATTGCTTTCAACCCGATATGGTAATAATTACATGAATGACATTTCAGGCCTCATTTGAAACCTGGAGACTGAGGTGGGAGGTAAAAATGCATCAGATTTCCTATCCATTTTCATAATTATCTTTTTTTGTCCCCATCTCATTCCTGATAGCTTATAAGGATCTTGTTACGCTGCCATGGATCCCCATTACCAAACTGATTCAGTAACTAATTTGTTCCTTCTTTATTTAGCATTTTTAGATTTGGTGTTTTGAATTCTTATTGTAAATAACGCAGAAGTTATTACAGTCTCAAAACCAATGTGATGCTGCTTTTTTCATGCTTTAATTTAGCTGTCTGAAACGCTTGCTCTGCTCTCTCTGCTGTAATTATGAGAACGACAGACATTCCAGTGAGATTTCCTGAAGTAGACATTGGCAAATACTCCGGAAAGAGCTTAGTCTTTAGTTACAGATTAATGATTTATTAATAGTGTTTATTTAGAACTGCCAGTCACTATGGCTGTAGGAATTAAGTAAATTGGAGCTGTGCAGCTTTGTCTCCAAACTAAAATCAAATGTCTTAATTGCTTGACAGACAGAAGTTCTGTGAGAAGGATTTTATTCTGACCAAAGCAATACGTAGCTGATACAGTTACAAGTGAAAATATTGTGTTACAGATGCCACTTATAAATAGACTTTGTTGTTGTTAAGAATTCCGAGTAATACGGCAGTGAAATACCTCAAAATGATGTTATTTGTGTTAGATAATCCTGCTTATAATGAGCATCAGTCATTGGCTAAGAAATCACTGCAATTATCCATGATTTACCGCTGAGGTGTAACAAAAGACATGACAGACAGAGGAGTCAAATAAAATTGACTGTATTATATATCAGTGTGCATTTTGCAATTAGTGATGTTTTGTGATTTGTGCTGGATATTTTTGCTGGTCCACTTTTGTTGAAAGGTTGATTTTATAGCCGTATTCACTGTCACATCCACACAACAACTTGTGTTTTGATTACATCTATGTTTCATATATATCTGTATATATAGCATAAAGATATGTTTTCTGCCACCCAGTTAATTATGTTACTTTTATTGTAAACACTTGAATTTTTGTTTGTTTCCTAACAAGACAGAGGATCATATTTTTTTTAATAAATAATAATTAAAATAAACTACTGGCAATAACAAAGTATTAATATCTTCTATTTTTTGAACTTTTCATAGGAACAGAACTACATTTTTTTAATTTACATCATTGCTAAGTCCTGATTAAGATTTACATAAAGCATTGTTAAAATACTAATTAAAAAAAAAAAAGAAAAAAAATCTCCTTTAAATCCTACTGAATGGAAGAATTCAAAACATCTACTTTATGAAAAATAATTTTAACCAGAAGTATATTAATATTTGCTTTTGACTAACACAATTTCTACTGCTTGTGTCTTCTGTTATTTAAAAAGTTGAGTTAATTTTTTGGTAAAATAAATAAACGAGCTTATTGGTAACGAGGTTGTTGTTTGTAATCCACATAATCCTAGAAAGTCTAGCAAGTCTATCATTTCAATGTCAGAGCTTACCTTTGTTATGTAAATCAGAAAGACAGATCATGACCTTGTTCTTTGGCTAAGTTCTGGTGAAGAAACCATAATTTTACCAGCTGACATGCTTGCACAGATCACAACATTCCTGGCTTTTCCTGCTCCAGAAATACAATTTCTCGGGCTCTGCCTTCTGTGACATCAGGTTGCCATTTTCATTTTCTCTCAAATATTACTGATTTTGCTTCCAAGAACATCTGGAGGCAACTGGTTAATTCTTTCATTTCTTTTTTCATGTACTTTTTTAAAAGGAAGAATTCCAATCTATTCATTTAGCTCCCCATTAAAAAGATATGAAAGTAGTGGTGATGATAGGTAAAATAACTCTAAGTTCTGTCCCCACCACGTGACATATTCAGTAATGAAGCAGTTCCAGTGACAACCAACCAAGTGTTCTTTAACACTTTGTGACTTTGGAGTGTAGTTATCTGATAAGTGATTTTAATATTATTATTTTAACATGCAACTTAAAAGCAGACATAAATGGAAATATATGAGTTTTTTAAAAGCCTCAAAATGACCAAGTTTTCGTAGTTCAAACAATGATATAAGACTGGTTTATCCAAGATCACATGAAAAGCTGTAAGTTACAACCCTTCTCAATGAGCACAGACCCTTGCCTTCAGAAGAAAGCAAGAACAAGGAAGTGTTGGAAATTTATCACTTTTTTCTCCTCTTTTTTTTCTTTTTTTCTTCTTTTTCTGGCATATAAGTCTGGGTTGATTTCATGGTTCCCTTTCAAATAATTCATCTACACCCACTCTTTCACACATATTTTTTAATGTCAAATTTTCTATAATGCACACAACCTACCTGAGCCTCACACTTCAGCCTTTTCCTCACTGCATTTTTGGTCGTGCATCACATCATACAGCAACTTCTATTTTATTCTCCATATAAACCTCATACTTCATTGGTTTTCTAGCTCCAATCAGAAAAAAAAAAAAAAAAAAAAAAAAAACAAAACAAAAACATACAGTTTGTATTATGTTAGTGCCAACAGCCAATTTTGAGTGAGTAATCAAATTTTATTTCTCATTAGAACAAATTAGAGGATGTGGGTTATTGCTGTACTTGTAGGTTACCAAAGTTTTCAATCTTTGCTTTTAAAGTAGGATCCCTGGGCCATGTAGATTGCCAGAAGGTTTGTTTTCTAAAAAAATGAAGTTTTATGCATCCCTTTTTTCACTATGATTATTTTTTAACTACATAGATCAACACATAGAGATTTTAATCAAAAGAGTCAACAGAGAACAGTGCTGACTGACAATTTTTCTGACAACCCATATGCCTGGTTTTCTGTATTTTTGAGAGACTGTTTTATGCTTGTGCTATTTCTGTAAGATAGTAACATCCACACAGTATATCAATATTCTTTCTAAGTGCTAGCTTATTTCACTTTAGTAATGTCAAGTCTATGTTTTTATTGTGAAATATTCTTGGTTAAAGATAAGAATAAAATAGAGATATTGACTTCCTTTTGTTACTGAATTATGATGAAGCTGTTATGATAGAAGCATTGCTCATGCTTTTATATTTAATGTTGCTTTAATAATTCTATTGTAAACTTTGTTCTGAAGGGATTTATAGCTCAGTTGTAAACATTCATCCCATCCGTAATATGGTTTGCAAGAACTCAGCTGATAGTCCATTATTTAACTCTAGCTTTCTAAATGAAATAAAATAAAATAAACATAAGGTGAAGCTGCATATATTTAAGTCACACAGGTGGATGAAATTTAGTGATTTGTAATCTGAGAAATGTTCTAAAATGCTCTTTTAAAACAATGAACTCTAATCAATTCTCTTTAATAAACATCTCAAAGTTTTAAATCCATGGAATATAGGATTTTATTTTATCTCCTTGACCTGATTTTCTTTTAACAGACTTTTCTAATTGTTCTTCAAGTTTTTATTAAAAATACTATTATTTATTTTATGTCTCTATCAATATTTTCATTGCAGACTATGTACATGAAGAGAGAGCTTACTGAAGATTTTTCAATATGCAGAAATAGTGTTTGGATAAGTGAATATGATATCTAAGCAAAGATCAGGGTGGTGATATAAAAAATCTTTATGATTTGGTGAAGGGCATTTGACTGCAACTGTGGAGAATTGCATGAAATATCTGAAGAAGTTATTTTTGCGGGTGTGGCTCATTAAGACAATGACATAGTGTAATGGCTATAAAGAAGGATTCTAGATAATGCAAATCTTTTTGCAGGTTTAAAAAGATAGACTTTGAAAGCCCACGTGTTAAAAGGATGTTTCAGTGAGGTCTGGTCACTGTTTGGCAAAAAATGTAATGAGGAAGAGAGCAATTTCAGAAAAGAAGGAAGGTTAAAGGCATGCAAGAAGTGCATCTTTGGTCAAAGGTTTTATAGTACCTGGTTTGTTTATTTTCTTCCTCTGAACTTCAGACAGGTGTGATTTTTGCCAGGAACACAAAATTCACAAACGATAATCCTATAATGAGTCACAGATCCAGGTTGCACACTTCTCTAACTAACACATTCAGTTATCCATCTGGTCCCTCAACATAGGTGAATAGAAGTTTCCAGCATTGCAACATGTTGTTTCTTAACTGCAAAGGGCAAAGCTTAACCCGCTCTGCTCTTCAATTTTGTAAAATACTGTTTTTCCTTTCAGTCCACCAGTTAAAACTATGCCCCAGGCCTTCCATATGTTTCTCCCTGACTTTTATCCTTTTGTTGGCTGATCTTGGCAAATCCAATATTACCTATTTTATACTGGTCCAGAATGTTGCAGAACTGGTATTTGTGTGTTGACTGTAGACAGCAAAATTCTTCCTAGCTTCAGACCTGGCAGGAGGCATCTCCTGCTATAAACTGTCAAGAGAAGTAGACAAGACCTTCCCATAACTTGGCCCCTTCCCAATAATCCAGTGTCAAAAAAGGTCTCATGAGGATTTCTATTCTGAGATCAAATTATTTTCTGACATAAATCTCCTTAATACAAATCCATGAATCCACCTGTCACTCCAGCCCTGGTATTATGCTAATCAGTAGTGGACCTAGTGCACTGATTCCAGTTTAAAATAAACTTTAAGTTAACCTCTGTTAACTGCACTACACTGCATCCCAGGGACATCGAGATGAGTGAGTGGTCAAGGTGGCAAGCAGCAGCTGAGTATTATTTGTTAAAAACATAGGAATATAACATGAGTATAAAATGACATTAATGTCTGTGGTATAAAACAGGCTTCTCTGTTTTTAGGGCCAAGTATGACAGTTCTGTTGGCCTTTCTTTGGGATATGTCAGCAGATCTGTAGAGTGTTGTGGCAGTCAAGAGACATAGAATCAGAATATTTTATGAAACGTTTGCATTCTGAACATGATGCAGGATTTGCAAAACAGAGAAAAGACTTTTTTTAATTCAGTCCATTTTAAGGCAACTACTCTGTCTGAAGGCATTTCCCCTCCGTATGTGACATACCTGTGTTGATGTTTGCTTGAATTCAATGGCTGTAACAAGCACAGGTTTCTCCCTGAGTATAAGCTGTCTTTTTCTTGGGCAACTGTATGAAACTCCTCAGGGAGCGAGTGGCTCTTGCTACGGATACACATAGCTCGTGGAATGGCCATTCAGACCCAGCAGCTGTTCCTTTCTAGGTGTTCGTTCGGAAGTTATTAAGCCTCCTTGTACTTTTCCATCAACACAAAACAGTTCTTGCCCCTTCCCACAGTAATGGTGACACACAGAAACACCTTTGATATTACAGATAACCTGATTCTATACTAAGGACATTCAGAGCACGTTAATGGCCCCCATTTCTGCTGAATCCTGTGACAGTAATGCTAGCACATACATTGTTATCCCCTACATGAGAACTGCTGGTCAAAATAAAGTATGAAAGGACATGATGAATCACTGCATTGATAAATGAAGGTTGGAGGTTTGAGGAATTCTAACCAGACTTAATGTACAATTTGCAGGCAAAAAGGAAGCTAATTTTAACTTGTCTTTTAAATTTATTATGGTACTCACAATTTAATGACATGCCAAGATCCCTGGCTTGCATTAAATGGAGCAAATTGTTCTAGATGCTATACATCCAATTCCTTGTTGGAACAGGGGATTCAAATACACAAGGAGTGCTAGCATCTTAACATCATCCAGTATAAGGCAAATTCATAGTGTAGAAGTTCACAGGTAGTAATTTGCCTTCACCTTCAAAAACAATTCTTATCGTGATGTTCTATTTTTCATCTACATGTCACAGAGACAAAAAACGGCTGTTTTTTGTTTTTAAAACAGGGAAACTATGGCATAAGGAATTAAAATAGATTGATTTTCCCAAAAATCAAACTGCAAGATAGATACAAAAACTAGTACAAAAATACATCTTTCTAAGTCCCATAGGAGAAAGAATCGTGCCCCATCACACCACTTCTCACTTTAGGAAAAAAATTTTGTTAATTCTGTCAGATGCCAAACCTGGAAGCTGAGAAGGTACTCTTAAAGTTTACTGATAACAAAACAATCCCAAGAGGGAAATGAACACTCTCAGTAGAACAACATTTGTCAGTGTTATAAGTAGAGATGTCCTTTCCCCTAGAGATAAACTTGTGATGAGAGGAAGGAACCTTTTTAAATGTGAACATAACATCTTCAAGCTGAGGTTTTTATATAAGACAGGAATAGATCTAGGATTTTTTTTTTCCTTTGATAGCATGTATTGTTTATGTCAAATAAATCTTTCTAAGACTTTCATCAATCTGAAGTTCATTTTTAGCTCATACTGAGTAAGAATTTATGTCATAAGGTGTTAGACCAGGATTGGATTTTATTCCTGTTTTTCAGGCTGGATTGATTTCTGCCTTCCTTTAAGTGGACTTGTTCTTGCATAGACTTTATAATGCTCTTACAAATATCACAATCATTCATAGTAATGTAGTAAAGATTCTTTGGTAGATCTCAAGTAGCACTCCCAGGCCTCATTCTGCCTCACTCTGACTAATGCTTCATACTTACATCTAAAAATTTAGAGTTAATTTTTTTTACCGTATGGGATAGGGAAAGCGGGAAAAACAAACACCAAACTGCAAGTCCCCATCAGTAGAATGTTGTTCTTGAAGAAGAAATATTACCGATCCCTTCCCTTTCTCTCTCACAATCATCACAGAAAGCTTGCAAATGCTACTAAAAACTTGGTTCAGTAATTTACACAGCTTTGCTTTAAGCTTAAAGATGGAGGATCCTGTTTTTGCATTTCAAACTTACTATCCAGAAGCACACATGCAGGTTTTCTCTCTATGTCAGAGGTTGAGAGCATCAGAATGAAACAAATTCTGGCAATTGTCAATAGCAGTTCCCCAGGGTTACCATTGTTGTGTTTCTCTTCAGGATTTCCCACAAAGAAATGAATGCATATAATACTGTGTGGTACAAAAGCCTTAAATCCAGCACTTCCAGAAATCATCACTCTCACTGTCGTCAAACTCAGTAGCTGATCAGCAGATTCAAAGCCATTTTGCACACCCCAGACACACTGGATTTACCTTTACATTTGCATCACGATTAGCGGTAGATCTGTTGTTTCTGGAAGTCCTGGACTCACTGCAACTAGTCCTCTGGAATTAATCTGTACACATACACAGGCCATATCTGCACAGCAGAGTTAGGAAATCCTAGATAATGTGCCAGCTACAGAAATTCTGCCTGGACAAAGTTTGGAACAGAGCAAAATGACATGAGAGGAAGTCCAGTTATAAAATAGCTTTACACAGGGCAAGTAAACACAGTGATACTGTAGTACTGCGGCCCCGAGAATCCATATGAACATCTGTCAAAAACACATCACCTTTTCAGGCAAATTTTCTGCTTCAAAGCGTTTGTCTCCTTTAACTTAAATTTGTGGATTCTTCATATATTTTCCCCCATACTAACACAGCAGGTGTCACATATGTTTTTTGCTTTTAAAGTTGCTTCAAATTCTCTTCTCAATAGCCTTGATGAAGTCACAGGTTGGTGACAATTTACTTGTTGTTATGTCTTAAATACTTTTTAGAAGAATGTCCACTTATTTCAGAGTGCCAGCAAGCTGAGGTAGAGTGTGATACAGAGACTAGAAAAAGTTTCTGGAAAGTATTGATGGAGAGAATTTCATGATACTCCTCGACATTTTAATCCTACATAATTATCCTGTAATAATTAGAAGATATTTAACACAGTTGCAAGGCTAGAGGGCATAAGGAGACAGGTTTTTTTCTAGTCTCCAATGCACCAGCAAGCAGAGGTTTTCAAGATATATTCTGATGTGAATCTGTGGGTTTGAAGGCACAGCTCAGAACAGTGATGCATGCTGAAGAGAAATAGTGTGAAGAGGAATTGAAATTACAGTAGAAAGTAAAATATTTCAAAAGAGCACATCAATTTGTACCAACTAAATATAGAAAAAGTAACCTTATTTAAGACATTGCTGAAAAACTAGGAGATCAGATCCATGGAAAAGGCATTTTAAAATTCACACATTATTCTTATTTCCACCTCATTCTTTTCTGAAATAAACATATGCTTTATAGATCTAATTAAATTATTTTTCAGATGAGATTGCAAAAAAAAAATAATAATTGCTTCCAATAGTTATTTCAAAACACTTATTTCCAATGAAACTTGTGCAGAATTGCCAACAAATTCAGTAGCACTTGTCCAAAATAATAAACTGTTGAAAATTGACTCTTATAATCTCTTCTAGATGTAAATGTAAAACTATAACTCATATTTTCTTCAAATTCAAAGTGAACAAACCCACAGTAATGTCTATCACAGTCACCAGTGACCTCTTAGAACTTTTATTTCAGCCCAGATGAATAAGAAGTTTAATGATGGTGTTTCTGAAATGAAGCAGGATTTTTTTCTTGGTAGTGCTGATTTACCAGTACTTTTCAACAGATTGTTTTCAAAAGTGAGGAGAAATCTTATCTTTGAACTCAGTTGAAACTTGACTCAAGTTACTCAAGGAGCTGAATATGAACAGAGTTATAACAAACAAGGAAACTATATTCCCATAGATGTCTTCTGAGACCAAAATAAAAATTGATTATAATGATTATAAGATTTAACAACTATGCATATTAGATTAAACTCATATAAATGTTACAGATACTTCTGCTGTTGCTCTATTTTTTAAAAAGCTGTGGATCATTTGAAAAGCTTAATATATGTGCATATGTTAGTTAGCTTTTATGGTGGATTTTATGAGTTTTCTAGAACAGCCACCCAATTTTATTCTTTCACATCCTCACTCAGATATATTTCATTTCATTCTCACACAAGTCACAGAGGAGAAATAAGTATAGATATATTTTTATTTCACATGTAAAATTCATACCTCACTTGTAAGTTCTGCAAGGAAAATAAGCTTCATTAAACAGAACTACAAGTTGTCTGCAAATAGTGATTTGCAGTTTGGGAGTACTTTCCTTTGGAATCATTAAATCTACAGAGCTAAAGTAACTTTATCTCCTTGAAAAACTCCACTTACTACCTCATACTGATGAAGAAAAAGTGGGGGTTTTTTAAATGCATTTCCTAACGACACAGAGAACAAATTTTATCTGTATTTGCCATGTTATACACATTTACTTTCTGTAGCAGACATGAAACCAGATTTCAAAAAAATTAGTTAAATGCAATTCAAAGGAAATTTTCTAAATACATGAATTTCAGAATAATCTCTCAGCAACTAAATCAGACAGCTTTCCTGGTTTATAATGTCCTCATTGTTTCTCAGAAACACACAGTACGAAAAAATTCCACTTAGTTCTATTCAGCAGAACCAGTTTTCTTCCATGACAGTAGAGCAAAAGCATTTTTATCACTGTTTTCACTGGAAGTAAGGATGAAGGGCAAATGAGCAATAATGAGCAACAAGTATGGCACCCTTACTGTGCCAAATAAAGTATACCTGCACACTTACCTCATTCATAAAACAGCAGTTGCTGAGTAGTATTGCACTGTACTAAATACAATGTTTCTACTGTGGACCTGTGTTGTGAGTAATAATGACTAATGAAACACTTGCCTGGTCATGGTGGCTGTTTTGCAGCCAGCAATCGTGACATAAGTATACTCTGTATAGAAAGAGGACAAGCATATAAGGAGTTTACACTTAAAAGCTGAATGCAAAACAACAAGAGACTTACAAACCTCCAGAAAGTCACTCAAGAAAGACTATAAATTTGAATATCAAAGTGTGAAATTAGAATTAAAATATGAGAGCTAAAAAATGGGGAAAAAAGAAAGTAATATAATTGTTTGTACTACTTCTAATATATACAAATAGCTATCAAAGTACAGCAAATCAAAACATGTAGCTAAGAATGTGAAAGTAGTATCATAAGTGGTACGGTTAAAGACAGTAAGTTTTATTAGTGCATCAGAGACAGAAATATCCTATTTATTCTTTGTATTTAGAATTGAACAGGTTGAAGTACTTGTGTCAGATAAGAATAGGAAGTTCTTTTAATCTTCTAATTGAAAAGTATGTAAAATAACTTCTAATAGGAAGCAAACTTTATAAATTAGCCCATACAAGCTGCACAGAAGAATCCTCAAACCAAACCTACTGGATACCAAGATCTAAAATCAGTCAGCAAAAAAGTAATTTAATATTAATAATGACCAAGCTATTGAGTTTCTATGGTGATATAGTAAGGGGAAAAAAAGAGCTCATATGATCCACACCCATCATATGAACCAGAACCATCTATAGAAAGAAAAAGATACAAATGACCAGAGTGCTGAAGAAAAAGATATAATTCTGTTTTGTTTACTAAAGGGAAAAAAAAGTGATTTGATTTCCATACATGTATTTCTTCTATGGGGGACAGTGATAAAGGACCATTTTGCAAGAATAGAGAGGTATTGTAGGGGCTATGCCTCAGAGGTGAATCCACACACGCTCGAAATAAAGTATCTTTTGTCAAGCTAAGTAATCAGTGCAGCAAACTGATAAGGGAAACGATGACTGTCTCTTTCTGATATATTCAAATAAATAGTGGATACCATTCCATATGGGACCACATGTTGGCTTTGTGAAGGTAATTATGTTAATGGGCTCAATGAAATTCAGTGATTTGGGACATTCAGGACATAAGATTAAAGGAACCTTCTGACCTCCAACTACAAGTCTGGGAATTTTCTGAATCTCTATAAAGTACTAGAATTTGGACCATCTTGTCTGGAAGTTTGATTACAATTGCAGTAACTCACAGCTTGATTTTAACTGGCTGAAGAATAGCTAGAGCTTTACCCATGGTTGCCATGTCTGTATTTATTGTGTCTCAAATTGGACACTGAAATACTGAGGGAAAGGTGATTTATCTAATGCACCTTCATACAGTTACAGCAAGTGCAAGTTAGTAAATGACAGCAGAAATTAATGGAAGATTTGAATTTGAATCTATGCTATGAAGTACTTTTTTCCCCATCTAAACTGCCACAAGATCCAGCTGTGTTTATATCTAAGCTCAGACTTGAAAGCAATTTAAATAAAAACAAAATACTTTTTAAAAAAGTTTTGGCATGTAACAGTTACATTTTCTTTTATGATGTCCTCCAAGCTTCTTTGGAACACCTGAAGCAGTCTAGTTTTCAGCTCACCATCAAATATTTTATAACTACAGGTGTTTGTTTTTTCTTTTCCTCCTCCTTAAGTATCTGTCATATTTAAACAAATGTATGTCTGTACCAAAAAGCCCAATGGGTGCACAATGACTGAGTAGCGTTAGGGCTAAAAAGAAAGTCAAATGAGTGCAAACACTATCTATCTCTTCCCTCAGTACGAATGTAAATGACACAGTTTCCACATAGACCTGTGCAGAATAGCAAGCTACAGTAAAAAGCCTTTCCACTCCAGCGAGCAAGCATGCAATGCTGTGAGTCAGAAGCAGTAGTGCCATTAATACATACTTCTTACACAACCAGTTTTGTAACTTAAAGAATATTGCAATAGAAAAGGTCTCCAAACCTTTGGTCACCTTAATTTATCCAAGATAGAGTTGTACTGAAATCCCCCACCTTGATGGATGTTATCACTTACTGATCTCCTGAATTGCAGTTTCATTGCAGGGAAACTGGGCTGTTTAGGAACTTGCTACATTCATCCAGGGTTTGAAGTTGTTATTTTCTTTTGCCTATCGAGTGGAAGTGTTCAAGAGTAAAGCACAGAGTACTGAAGAAGCTCTAGAGAGAACATTTCAAGTGATTTACTTCATCTCAATAAAAACTTGGCCTCCCTTGCAGATGAAAGAGACACATTCCATGTAGCAAACCATTTATTAAGCATTCCCTACAGAACGTGAGGTATATCAAGCATTATATAAACCTTAATTGTGGTTATATTTTATTGCTACTTAGATTATTAAGTGTTTAAACTACCAGATAACAGAATCTAGATTCTTGATACTGTAAGAGTGCTAACAGTAATTTTACTAAATATTTCAGCCCTGTTCCGACAATCTCTTGGAGGAAAGTTAATGGTCATAATCCAAGTAAAGCCCGCCTGAGAAAATCCCAAGCTGTGCTTGAAATACCTAATGTGCAGCTAGAGGATGCAGGAATGTATGAATGTAAGGCTGAAAACTCCCGTGGAAGAAATGTCTTCAGAGGACAACTACAAGTCTACAGTAAGTGTAACTGCACACAGCATTATCCAGCAATACTTTGTCCGCACTTAAGGCTTTAACTACATATGAAGAATACTAAGGTCCAGTAGAAACAAAATATCTTTCTTCTGAAATAAAATTAGTATTGAATTAAGCTATATAATTTTATTCCTTAGTAATGCATTAAAGTCTGAAATATAAATAAATTTGACTCCCTCAAAGAACCAGCTTAAATACAATTTCATGTTTGATGTTTATGGGTTTTGTTTGGTTTTTTTTAAAGGGTATCACTGTAATTTCAAAAGTCTATTTTTTTTCTCCTGATATGATATGTAACAGTGACATGCAACCTAAACAAGATATATCTATCAGAACATAATTTTAGAAATATCTTAGGATTTTTATCACAGTTTCATTAATGTTTCACCCTTGCCATACCTGGGTGCTGAGTTTTGTCAAATTCATTGTACAGGAATCAGAGTTGGAAAAGTGCTTCTGTTTTTATAGAAAATTCTCAATCTAAGCATGCACAATTTCTGAAGGTTCTGATTTTCAGAAAACACTGAACATTTGCTCTCTAAGATTGGTCTCTCTAGAAGTTTTTTTGAGTGAGCATAAAAAGATTGAATCATGCATCACATTGAAAAGAAAAAGCACAACCTGAAATTAAAAATATTTAGTAAAAATAATGAATTTTATATAATATTGTTCCTGCATCCTAGACGGTAAAGACAAAAGCCTATATAAGACATATCCTGAATACTAACAAGTCAATGTTTTCCTTATACTGAATGTATGCTTAAGTCTCACCTACTTCTTATCAATTAAAGTTACATCACTTGCTGTCATTCCATGAATTCTACAACCTTAAATACTTAGCAGGAAAGGTCTACTGCAGGAGATCATGCAACAAATCTTTCAGATTCTGAATTGTTTTCTGTCTTCAAATATCACAGTCAGTGGAATTCCAACTGCTGCAGTTTAGACAGGTCCTCAGGTTAATAGATACCTTTAAGAAAGAGTCTTTCCTGTTAATTTTTTTTTTTTCTTGATTTCAGCCCATGGCTCCTAGTGCTTTCTCCCCATTACTAACTATACACAGTTCTCTCTCTTTTTTACATGCTTTCAACAAATAACTGTAGAATGGCACAATATATTTAGTTTATTCTGCACATGTATCAATATTTCCAGGTCCATAATTAATTTTCCTGTCTCCTCCAGCTTTCCAATGTCTTCATCTTAGCCCCCTTGTTTTTAGTGAATATCAGCATATCTCTGGATGATGCTTCTCTGCTTGCTTTTCATTCTCTAGAGCCAAGGGCAGGTTTTTGTCTTCAAAACTGTCAACTGCCAGAGAAGTTGTGGATGCCCTGAGAAGTTGTGGCTGCCCCATCCCTGGAAGTGTTCAAGGCCAGGTTGGATGGGGCTTTGAGCAACCTGGTGGAGTGGAAGGTGTCCCTGCCTATGGTAGAGGATTGGAACGAGATGGTCTTTAAGGTCCTTTCCAACCAAACCATCCTATGGTTCTATGAGATGAAGAATTCTTTTTTTGTATACGCTGGAAAAAATATGTGTTGGCAAAGATGGTAGTTTGCACCTTTTGTTTGCACATGCCATCCATACTGTACGTGCAGCAAAGGTTTTATAAGGCTTTTACTGAAAGCAGCAGTCAAAGCCCAGGAACTACCTGATGCATCCTACTATGCCAATACCCTAGCAATATTTCTCTGGAATTACAAATTGTTACTGTCAATTACTTCCATGAAATTATAGCAGCTCCTGTTAGGGACCTGGGGACCACGCCTGGTCTTTGTTGACAACATTTCTTAAAATGTCTGAAATTAAAAAAAAATTTGAGTTATAAGGTGTATCCCAGTTCATCCACTTACTAGCTGTTTTCTAGCGCTGTAAAATTACTAGATGCCAAAGGACCTTCTAAAGCTGTTACAATTATCTCTGGCTTCCTCTTTCAGAGTCAAAGCAATACAAAAGGTGCTCTTCAAGAGAGAAACTAAGATGCTGGAAAATGAAATTATTTCCTCAAGAGCACCCTGCAGACCTGTGGCATAAAATCACAGCAATAATGATGTAGTGTTCTTCACAACTCTGCCTCTCTCATTAGCCTGGGCACATTTTTGTTTTGAGCAGAAATAAAGATGATACTCAAATCTAGGAGTCCATAGAAAACATCTTCTACATCACTTTTGTTCTACTCTGTCTGGATAGAAATAATAATTTTTAGTTCTCCACCATTGTCAAAATTGTATATTTATAGTCACTGCCTTTATGGATAGGGTAGTACACAATTTGTGCTAATCAGCATTTTTTGCAATAATATTAGAACAACTTCTTTAACATTATAGAAAGGGGATCCGCTTCAGATTGTCTCATTCCTCTGATTAACAGATATGTGAGACTAGTATATTATTAACTTTCTCTTAAGTCTATTATTATCTTTAGACTATCCTAGAGGTAAGTCAGAACCAGATCTGAGTCAGAGTTTCACCTGTCTGCATGAGCAGGGGGCGAGGTCAGATCAGGTAACAGAGGACTCCTGGATAGAGGAGACCAGCACTGACCTCCAGTACAGCAGAACAACAAGCACGAACCATTACTACACCCCTACAAGTGCCTTTTCTTGGCCTTGAGATTAAATACTCCTCAGTAAGCCTCTTGCAGCCTCTTGAGAACTGTTTCCAGGGGTGTAAGAAGGTTTGGGTAAGAAGGTTTTTAGCAGCACAAAGTTTAGCCAAATGTTACTTTACAAAATTCTCAGCTTCCTTTGCTGACAGCTGATATGGCAGGATTTGGGGGCATTACTTGAAACCACGTTTCCTGCTGTATCTCTTATTCACAACAGTCAACATGAATTATTTACCTTTAAGCTCATTGTCTTTTCCCTGACATCCTACTCCTCCAGGAAACAATGATTATTTTGGCTCAGAAATTCAGATGTAGGCCATCATTCCTTACCAGGGGTTTCTTGTAAAATTTCAGAGCAGGCTGTAGGACCAGCTGTGTCATACTGTGGTCTCAGCATTTGCATATCTCTGTAGGAACTCACTCGCTGTCTGTTTGAATCTTCTTCATTTTGTCAGTTGCATCTGATCTGGGTCACCACAGTGTACTTTGGAGAAAGCCCAGGACACCCAGTCTGCCTGTCTGGTCACATTTAATCACAAACTAGCGATTTTTCATTCCTTACCTGATGCTGCAATCCAGATATACCATGACTGTCTGATGCAGCTGACATTTGGGATGTTGTTCAGAAAGTGGTATTTCAGATGCTGACAATTTCAGATTGTTGTAGTCTTAGCACTTAGTGGAAATTCAGCTGTAGAAGTAAAAAGGTATTAAAAATGTAATTTTGATAGTGCAAGATATCCTCATACACACTGCAACCTATTTTGAGAGGTGTGATTTTTCCCCAAGTGATATGCTCATCCTGTAAGTTTCATGAAATTTTATTCAAGCTCAAATTGATTAATAGACGTGAGCACAAAAATTAAAATTTGCATGGAGAAATTGGCCATTAACCTTTTATAATCACAGTTCCTCCATAAATCCTGGCTAGCAGCATTTTCCCAATGGTAAGCCCTGGTTTGTGCAATTCCTGTTCCTGTCTCACTCTGAACCTCTTGCATTTTCTTCTGTGTTACCTACTCACTAGTGCCAGTTCAGCAGACGGTGGTGATGTGAAGCAGACCACAAAACCCCTTTTTCTGGCCATTTTTCTTTTGGCTGGATCTGTTCCCTGATCATGCTCACAGCAGTGCCCCATGAGCAGCACTGTTGCCACAGTAGGAGGGGACCTTTGCTCTAACACAGGAGTGGAACAAGCAGCGGCGGGCAGGAATATTCTGTAATGCAGTGTTATAGACCATCCTGATTTAAAAAAAAAAAAATAAAAATTTAATCACTTCCTTATGAAAACTGTATGGAAGAAAATCCACTGACGCCACTACAGGTTGGCCCCATGCAGTAAAACTGGCTAGAGAGGAAGAGATTTTTGTGGTCAAAATTGCAGTTTAAATTTGCTATCTTATCTTTCTCACTGTGATAGCTACATATTCTTCCCCTACTGTATACTTCCCAATTGGTCTCATGTCCAGAAAATTAATTTTTTACACCCTCAACTCTGTATTCATTCACATTTTAGGACACTATTCAAAGTCATTTGTCTATGCAAAATTTTGTCCTTAGTTTTCTCTCAGTCAAAAAGTTGCTTAATAATTTGAGAAGCTGGGCTGAGTTTTCTGCATCTGAATTTCATTTTGCACAGAGGATATAAAAATGGCTTGTAGTCTTACAGATTTATTGCCAATTTGTGTTTGTAAAACATTTTGACATCCTTGAATAAACAGGTGCAGAAATGCAGCATAAAATAAATCACGGATTGGACGGTGATTTTAAAATCTCAGGAGCACTGTATAAAGCTATGGCACAACATCCATAAAGACTGCTGAGTAATAAAACACATCCTTCTACTCTTACATTCACCCCAAAACTTTTCACTGCAAACACCCTTTTTTCCCCAAGATGAATGTTGCATTTATAAAAAGAAAAAAATAACCTGTTAGTTTTGAAATATGTTTAAATGCTTCTTAGAACTTGTATTTTTTAGTTAAAATTAAGTGCAATTATGGAATGAAGTTTTCTTTGCCCACATGTGTATCAGGATGATGTTAACACATTTTGTTAAAAAAAAGAAAATAATATATTGAGTCAGAGGTTGTACATCCAGTTAAGCATTTCACTTCTTAAATTATTGACAGGGTTTAAGAACAATTGTTATGGTATTATGGAGAGTGACCCTTGCTAATGAGCAGAGAGGGAACTGTCTGTGGCAAAGTATGGAGTACACAGAGAGAGGAAAGGAAGCCAAAAAGCGATGAAAATATTTCTCTCAATCGTGCATTTACCTCTATTCCTGCTACATCTCCCTATTGCATTGCTAGTTATCTCAAAGGAGTGGGAATCTGAGTCATTGCCTTTGCCCATGGTAGGTTCAACAGCTTGAAAATTATGAATCCAAAGGCCATTTAGGCTATGAGGAGAAAATTCAGGGTAGAAATAGCCCAACTAATGAAAAAAGGTTGTTAATACCAATTGATCATGCCACTGTAATTTGCAAGTTTGTGGTTACAGAGTAAAATCCGTGCCATGGCCATGCTGTCAAGTCAGCCACAGACAGAGGACTGGGAATGGCAGTTGTGTACTGAGAACACCTCTGCAGCCAGCCTTGGGAAGACAGTTTTATTTCAGTGTAAACAGGTGCATACTCTAGTTCTGAATGCTCTGGTTCATTATGAGATCAAAGTCAATGTAGAAAAGTGAGACTAGATATGCTTTGGATCATGCAGTAGAATTTTCAGAAAAGCAAAATAATAAAAAGAATGAGATATAAATAGGAACAGTTTAGCACCTCTTTGAAATTGCATGATTTTATGGCACCACTGGCTAACTTTTATGAACTTTTAGTTCCACATTTAACTGTCACATCTTCCAAAATCATATTAGTGTAGTTATTTTCAAAGGAAACGTGCTTCTCAGCATGCTTCCTTTGTGCATACCGAAACACTCAAAAAGAAGACAACAGCATCAACTATAAAATGCAATTGAATTGTATTTTTAGGACAATTAGTAAATTGCAAACTGCTCCTGAGGATTTCATGGGACCCTTTGATGTAGTCAAGTGATTCAGCACAGTGGATCACATATGGAGAATGTCACGCATTGCCTTGACCATAATAAGAAGAAAAAGGGAGCAGATGTTTTTTGTCTTGGGTACGGGAGTGAGGTTGGGTCAATCTTATCACTGTTTTCCTCTACTAAAAGGGAAATGAGTGATTCTTTTTCTGATATGTTTCCAACTTCTGCCAACTGTCTGGTCAGGGACTGTGAAGCGGACTAGTCTCTGCTTAGGAATGACAAACACGTCTTTCACTTTCTTTGTCATCCATGCACAAGATGTAAGCTAGAAGCAGTTAGTCACCTGTCATGTTTTTTCATATCTTCTCACGTCTTTGATTGGTGACCTGTCAAACACCATCTAGATTCAAAGATTTATTTTTCAGCTTGGTTCCCCATGTTTAAGTACGTTATCAATTTTCCGACGTTTGAAGCAGAGACTTTGTTGTGACAGATCTGGACTTCTATTCATATCAAGCAGAAGAATTTTACATTCCTTTAACAATGGAGGCCTTTTAGCTATTTATTCTCTACTATTTGAAACAAAAACAAAAACAAAAACACAAAACAAACCAATATTTAATATCATTAAGTTACTTAATTTCATCTATCATCCTCTTTGCTGTAGAAATTGATATGGCTACAGCATGAAAACCCAAAAGTTGGCTTTTAAGCATACATTTTTATTTCTGCATATGAATGCTCAGTTCCTTAATGAGTCATACAAATTTTTCCAAATTACAAGGTCCTATATACAGCTATCTGATCAACTGCTGCATTAAAGATTTGCTTCTCTGCAAAAAATATTCCTTGCTTTTTAACAGATTAATATGTGAAATTTAGGTACCAATGATTGCATATACACATAACGACTTTAAAAAAAGATTGTTTTAACATTGACTCACTGTGTAATTTATGTTCCTGACAATTGCTGGAAATCTCATGGATTCTGTGCTTAAAAACATTAAAAGCATTTTCTCCCTAGAAATATGAATTAAACTGAAGACACTTTAACAAAAATATGTGCAAATACCTTACCAAATGCCCAGTCATTCTTAGCTGAATAAATCATGGTTTTCTAGTAAACTGAGAAAAACTACATGAAAAAGAGTCTATGATGATTGACCTCCTTACCAAAAATTGTTAAATATTCTATTGTGACTACCAAGCAAATGCTCTTAAATCCAGTAATAATTAATGCATTAATATATAGTACTGTAATTTAATCCATTGGACTTTATTAACTCAGGCAGATTTCTGTTCCTAGTCATGATACTGCTCACTGCCTGGTGCCATTACAGCATTTCCTTCAAAGTTACGGAGTTTTGTTAATTTTACTATTTTCTTTTTCGGTTTTGGTTGTTTGTTTAAATGTGCTTCTTTCTGAGAGTAAGCTAAGCTTTGTAAAGGCCATAATTTAGGCTCCTGAATTGATTAGGTCTTTGCATATCAGCTAGAGACTTACCAGTTTATACTCTTTGTACTTAGTACGGTATTTTTTTCTTCTAGCCTACCCACATTGGGTGGAGAAACTTAATGATACTCAATTAGACAGTGGAGATCAGCTGCGATGGGAATGTAAAGCCACTGGGAAGCCAAGGCCAACATATCGTTGGCTGAAAAATGGAGCTCCTTTCTGGCCACAGGTACATTAGACAAGAGTCACCAGTATATTGCACGTTTCTCCTTTTGTTCAGATAGAGTTAGTTAAAGAAAATGTTTAAAAGTATTTCAGAAATTACTGTTTTCTGTGTTAGTTTCTTAAGTGTTAGTATACAGACAGTTTTTCTATGCGTGTCCTTTCTGAACCACCTCAAGTAATGTAAAATTGCATTCTTCAGTAATTCTCTGTAGTTCAGAAATATTTGGGAGACAGAACCTTCTGAGCTGTGTCTGCAACAGCATCTGCCACTGTGCTATAATGTACCTCTAAGCAACCTCCAGTATGTTTAATTTTTTTTTTTTTAGATAGTGTTATTATGCTATTTGTGTCTTTTTTTTTTCCTGTATAAAAAGTTAGTAACAACTCAGAGAAGTGCTGTATTTGCTGAAACAGATTCCTTCATCTTTCCCCCAATGTTATGTTATGTTATTTACCACATTTTGTTTGTACATAATCATACTCTTCAAAACATTAGCAGGCTAATGTAAGAGGTACAATGACTATTATATTTTCATCAGTTTTCAACTCCATTAATTCTCTGCAAGTAACAGAACTCACCGTATAGACCATTAAAATGCTCCATGTAAGACTCCTAGAATGTTAAGTCTTTGACTACAGTCACCTGATATATTTTAGAATTAGATCTAAATAAAATTCTCTTTTCCTTTTAAAAGACTACTCATGGCATGGCCTACCTTTTATTTCACTTTGTTCTGTTTCTCTAACTGAATCATCAACACATCAGCCCACATCATGTGGGGTTTTGCCTAGCACCTTTCGATTTTTATAGTCTCAAATTATTTAGAGTAAAGAAAAGTTTTGTAAATTTATTTCATGTGTTTTTCCAGATTAAAATAAAGCTGTTCAGTTCTGGGAGAAAATGTCTCCATTTGTAAATGAATTCACAGATGGATTTAAGAATATAAAAGATGTAATATCTTTCTTTTCAGTGAATGTCACTTCTATCTGTGAACATCAACCAATTATGCAAACAATGAGAAAGGAAACATAAACACAGTTTACCTTTGAAGCTGTGAGGCATTGAAAATAAGGTTATATGCCTTTACTTTATCCATTTCTGCCTTTTTAGATGGAGCTATTAGTCCTGAAATTGAAGCAATTTAAATATCTGTACTTTTTGGTTTTCTGATTTTCCAAACCATTAGTTGCACCAGGCTCTGAAATTTCAAATTAAATTTCAGTTTAAACTGGGAGCTTACAACAGAGAGAACTTTTTTCACAGTTTCCTCTGTGTTCTCACTTTATTCTTCATCAATTTTTCATTAAGCCTACAACAACTGTAATAATGAAACTTAAATATGTTTTATAGCAGTTCAAATTATTCAGTAAACAGCTCCATGAAGTATACATTTCAACAAACAGCTATTAATGCCCCTCCTCTTCCAGATGTGGCAATTATTTTCTACTAGTGGACCTTTCAAATAAGAAATTTGCACTAATGATGAAGGTGATTAGATCCTTTCACTCTTACTCATGCAAGCAATCTTTTATATCTAGTTTTATGAAACTAGTACCATGACTGCAACCAAATATTTGCTAGAGTTGTGAAGCTCATCAGATATGTTACACCCACAACTGACTTTTTGCCTCATGAAAGTTCCCATGATGAACTGCTTTTAAAAATCATGTCAGGGTAATAGCAAAAAACCAAGCAAACAGAAAAAAGCAAGCCTTGGAGATAGTGAACTTGCACTGAAAAATATTTACCTTTAAATATTTTTGTATTTTTTTCTGCCCTCCCCCATCTACTTTATTCTTATCATTCCTTATATAACAAGAAAAAAGTAAGCCCGAGGACATTCGTCGCTCAATTTTATTTTAGCTTAATAATGTCTTTTGTCCATTTGCCTTAAGCTAATAGCACAGCAAATTTCCAGTGCCTGTTTGCTTTTATAGAATTTTTGTTTTATTCCATTACAGAGCAGGATTGAGATGGTTAATGGTGTTCTGATGATCCACAGTGTGAATGTCTCAGATGCTGGAATGTATCAGTGCTTAGCAGAAAATAAGTATGGCACGATTTATGCCAGTGCTGAGCTGAAGATTTTAGGTGAGTATTAGTGAAAAAGAACAGACTGTTCCTTTTTTTCCCTTTGATAATTACATTTATTCTTGCTCTGTTATGATAAGGAACAGCTCCTGCTGATCCAAACTTAGCAGAGCAGATAAAAGCGGGTTCCTTTTTATTCTTGTTATTTATGTGTGAGAGGGTCCTTTACTGCCCGAGAGAGCACAGATCCTTCTGTTAACTTAAAATTTTCTTTCATAAATTACTGACTCAGTTACATTTTGTGACTATTTCTCATATAAGGCTATTTCAGTTCAAATAAATGGAAAAATATTTTTTACTCCCTCAAAAATAAGTGCAGGGGAAGAAACTTAGAGAAAGTAAATATCTATCAGTCTCTCTTAAAATTAAATTCTTATTTCTGCCAAGGCCATGATTCAAAGGTAATTCAGCATGATCTTAGTTTTAAAGGTGTAAAAATTTCCTGTGAAATCACCCGAACTGATTGAATATTGGAAATTATGTACTTCAGCTAATATCATCCATAGTAAAGCAAATACATTGCACAGTGTTGCCTGGAAATACAATAAAAATTTCATTATTCAAAAGTTGAAGTGGGGAGTTAAGGAAGAAAATTTGAAGCAGGTCTCTCCAATAGTCTAGTTTTCCTTAAAGCAAACTGGTAACACACAGTGGGACAATAGTGAGAAGAGTACTTCTACTAGACTTGTGAGAGTCGCATGATCTTTATTAGAGTATCGTACAGCTGGAAGACAGGTGTCTGTCAAAGTAATTCAATGGCCATACAGAGATTAGAGGTCTCTGCACTGCTCAAAGCTTGCAAATTTCAAAACCTGCACCTGGGAATAATTCTTGTAAACTCACAGTTAAATGAATAATAAAGCTAAAGTTACTGAAATAATATACTACATTTGAGCTAAGATTTGGTCTTCAGAAGAATAATCTATCATCTCGTACATTTCCACTATTTCCTAGCTGGCCACCATTAGAATTTCACTGATAACTCTTCAAAATATTTCTGTCTAGCCATAAATTAAAACCCACAGTGGTTACTCTCTTTCCATCAGTTTCCTTTGTCATTTGCAAAGAGATCTCTGTTGGTTACAATGTTCTCTTGCTCTGTTTTTTATATCTATTATAAAATAGGTATACCTATTATATCAGGTAGCTGTACACTTTCTTTCACGTCCTCTAATGTCAGAAATGGCCATTGTATGTTGCTGCAGTAAAATCAGCCTTTCATTTTGTCACTTGTGAAATTATACTCCAATTAAATTTTAACCATAATGTTGCATTAAAGAAGCAGTTGTGTTTAATTTTCTGGATTATTAAAAGGAAAAGAACAGAATAAATTGCCCATATAAATAGCGCTGGTATGAAAATTACCCAAAATAATGGTAGGAAATTCCTACATATTTGAGGCAATGGAGTGTAATATGTTCCTATATGTGTAGCTGAGATAATTGCAGGGGGGCTTTGGTTTTGCAAAACTAGTTTAAGAAAAACACAAACAAAGGAGGTTACTTGAGAACCGTTGTATTTCTTGGTGTGAAATTACAGTAATTAGTGTCATTTTGTGATACATTTATTACCTTAGCTGATGAATTGTAATCAATGGGACTTCTTGAAAAGGAGATACTAAGATCAAGACATGGTTAAATATCTTCTGTTAAAAAGGTCTCACTATTCAGTTTCAAATATTCTGACAAACATAAACAGGGAAAGCAATAAAATTTCTCTAACAGTAACACTTTTTGTAAGAATTAACTCTAGAGAGTGCATTTTGGATAGTTATGGAATTTAAACTTCTTTTCATTTTGAACTAGTTACTTCTAACAGGTTATCTATGAAATCCAAAAATTTTTAAAAAGGTGTAGCTAAATCGACTGTAGTATTTAGTTGTTAAAGCTGTTGGATTTCACAATCTTACTTTAGCATGCTGATGTGAAGTACATCTCACTAATTCATAACTGGATCAAGTTATAGACCTGCCACCTAGTCTTGGCTGCTGATTTCAAATGTTATGTAAAATTCCATCTAATCTGTGGTGTAATAATTTCAAGTCAAAAAAGGAGATTTTATCCACCAAACCAAAACTATTCTTTTAATCTTCTATCAGAATGTAATAGAACAGGAAGCTGTGATTGTTCTCTGCAGAGTTAACGTACTTCTTTTCAACAGCTTCAGCTCCCACTTTCCCACTAAATCAAATGAGGAAAACAATAATTATTACCAAGGGCCAAGAAGTTATCATTGAGTGCAAGCCACAAGCCTCTCCAAAGCCAACTATCACTTGGAAGAAAGGAGACAAAGCGTTAAGGGAGAGTAAGAGGTCAGAAGTCTGTTCGGTAAACTAAATATTGTGTTTGCATGTTTGATTCCATGATATGATATGAAAATACAGCAAGAACATGCATATATTGGCATGGATATGACATAATTATTTTATCAGCTGATTTGTCTGACAGTAGAGACTTTATTATTTCCACAATATTGAAATGAAAAATCTTAAATATTTTGGAAGATGTGGACAGATGAAAAGATGTTATTATTTTGATTTTTTTCTCTGTTTTCTGTTACTCATTTCAAAAGTGCTTCAGTTGCACTGTAGAGATACTATAACTTTAGCATATGAGTGTATTAAAAGCATAGAGGCTGAAGCAGTCAGGACCACATAAAATATCAAATGTGCTTATTAATTTGAAATAATAAGGCAGATTTACAGTTTGATCACAATGGAAGTCTGTCTAAGAATAGCTTTAAAATGATTCAGAGAAGAAAAATATGATTCCATTATAGGATTTAATTATACAAGTAATTTCAGTACTCAGCAGCACGTCTGTTTGACAGAATATGTTGGATTAAATAAATTCTGTCCAGCTCTGTACGTTAAACATAGTTCAAGCATGTTAAATGCCAGCTGTAATTGCACTTTACAAGATTGCATGTCTGTACACTAGAATGGTTTTGCCAGCCTGCACATGGTCTTTAAGTACACAGTGCAACCTTATCTTCTTTCTTGTAATGTATGTGAATGAACCGCTTAAGTTGACTTGTATGACATTAGTCAAAATGACAAAAGCGAGGCCTTTTTGTTCGTTTGTGCAATACTGATAAAAGCAATAGAGCACATCTGTCCTCGTTAGCTGCAAAAGCCATTTCATTCAGGTGAGTTTAATTTTTGTCTCATGCCATATATTTTGTTCTGAGAAGGAAAAATGGGTGACTTTTCATGCCATATTGGCTCTTTGGGGGAGCAGAGCAAAACAGCATCACATACAACATTTTACTAAGAGGTATATGTTGTGTAGTACATATTGACAAGATATGACAGAACAGTATTACAAAGATGCTGCTAATATCACATATTCTGGGACTGATGCCTCCATGTTGTAGCTACACGGTTAACTGTTTTCACTACATGACATTTTCCTCTCATCTCCACAAAACTCACTATGGTTTCTCTGATCATCACATGTAAATCACATTTTAAACCAAGACCAGTAAAGTGTGTTGGTAATTACTTGATATCTGTCCAAACATAGCCTAACTCTGAGGTCAAAATCTCATAAAAATAAGATCTGGAGCTAAATTTTTGGTATTTGCAGCTTTTGATACTTGCTTATTTTGACAGAGGTTGGAACAGGAAATGATGAAACATGGAAGATAAAAAGCTGGTTGAGCTATTTCAAATTTTTGAAAGACTAGGGTTATATTCCACTTAATTTTTAGTCAGCTGTTGAGGAAGTATCTTGTGTCATTCAGAGGAGTTCCCCTGCATCTATCATTTATAGAGAGGTGGAGGTGAGGGGAATATCGATTTCAAGGGAACTCAGTTCTGCCTCTACATACAGGATACTTTAAACAACAATAATAGAGTCTGTTTGAAGAGGAGAATGAGGAAGCCTACGGTGATTTGGGGAAAGGAATTGTAAATCAATAGAGGTAGTATGTGTGTTTCCATGTTTTGGGTACTTTGAGGAGGAACCATTGGAAGGGAACACTGTAAAGCATTTAAAAAAAAGAATAATCTGACATGATGGTCACATCTATGTACTTTGAAAATGGGCTTTCTTCATAGAGTACTGATAAAAATACCAGCACAAAACAATTAGGAACTATCATGTGATGAGTTTGCATAGAATGTTAAACCATCAAAGATTTTTTTAAAAAAAAAAAAAGCCTTCTGATTAAATAATAAGGAAGGGCAAGGAGAGGACAGCAGAAAATATTTCTTTCTTTTCTGCCACAGCTTATTCCTCTTCTAGAGTGCTTGTACCAAGTGCATGTTGTGTTTTATTTTTGCCCAGTCTGCAAGCCCAGAACAGGAATTCACTCAATTTAGACACATCTTTTAGAAAATTTTCGATACAAAAGAAACCTTCTTCTCTACAGAGAAGAAGAAATTCCACTTGACTAGTGGGTCTGCTATCATCTATTCCACCTCTTCCAAGCTATGTTGTGTCCTTAGATGTTCCTCCAAACAACCAAAAGCTGGTTGACAGGAATACTTCAAGTGACATTTCCGTTTGTAACTGAGCACAAGGCTGAGTTTGTTCCTTGTGGTTGAGTACTGTTCTCACTGCAATCAGACTTTTACACTAGCTCCTGGAATTTAATGCACTATGAAAGCCTCAAATGTTGAAGATTCATTCAACAGACTAAAGACACTCACTTGGCAACATAACTGTGGAAAGAGTCTTCATGAGCTCCATCTCTTGGTCTGGTTTTACCTTTGAACACATTATCCAACTCAAGGTCTTCACATTCACAGTCTATCTATGCTAGATTTGTTCTCCCTGGTAAGCAATCATTATTCTGAGCAGTCAGATCATTTGATTCCAGTTGGAAAACATCTGTATATTATAGCATCTCTTTTGAACTGAGTACTGAATAAGTGGCAAGTCTATAAGACAGAACAAAAAGAGTAGGATATTCACAACTATTTGCTGACAAAAAGTATCATTCTGAGTGTTTCAATCTCATAAATGTTTTAAATTTTATTAAATTACTATTTAGAAACACTTATTTAGTAAAGATTCCAAAGTATTCACAATTCATTCTATTAACAAGATGTAAAGATCAAGAACAACAAAAGCCACATTGTAATGAAATAAAATATATGGTATTGGAGATCTACTATACAGAAGATTAAAACTTCCAAAGAACATGGCATAGTCTGTGAAGTTTACTGGTACAGGACATTTAATGATCACTATCAGCATTTGTAAGGAGCTACATGTAAAATTCAAATCTCTTTCGTATATCATTTTCTCAATGAGTTGTTAATACATGCAAACAAACATAAGTTCATCAGCATTTTCACCTAAAAGTTAAGAGGAATTGTTATACTTCTATTTTGGAATCAGAACACCCCTGAGCACAACAACAATGGGAATTGTGTAGGTAGAGAAACACATTTAAGCTGCATATTTTTATTAGTCACTCACAAGTTGTTAACTATCTTTACTAACTACTTGTCTCTGGAATCTATTGTTTCCTAGGCTGACAGATGATTGTGTGTCATTTGTGGCAGCCTGTGATACTGTGTACTCTGGTTATTGATTTTTAGTCACTAAGAATTTTGTAAAGAGCTTTTGAATCTTTTACATCATAACTAGTTTTGGTTTTATAGAATAGTGGATTATATCGGGATCCAAGTCTGAAAAAATAAGTTTATGCTTTGATTTGTAATAAAATGTTTGGTAGGAATTTTGATTTAGGTCCTAAATAAGAAGAATTTGGCCCTTGGGCAAGAGTACGGTGATCAACAAACATTTTTTATGAAGTTTCAGAAGTATTCCAGTCAGATATTTCCTAATCTGTAATCAAATCCTCATTTACTGTTTTAGCATCAGCTTCTAGACACCCAGACTCAGACTATTCAGATCAGAAAGCCAGTCAGGAGCCTGTTTCTAATTAAACATTTTTTTAAACTTATGTATCAAGCTAAAATAAGGCAACAAAAGTGATATTTGATAACATTATTTGAAGTAGACAATAAACTTTATAATACACAGTAGAATAGACTGGAATCTACTGTCACTTACAAAAATATAAATCATGAGTAATGCTAATGAAGTCAATTATTAAATTCTGGACAAACATTTTTTATAAATTCTTTCAGTTCCTGTGTTCAGGCTTCTGTAAACTGCAGGTATTTGCTAATGATTTACTGATGCGCAAATTTTCATGAGCCATTGCTCCATGACCTGTAATCTCTGTTTCATCACTTTCTTAAAGTCACCTACCTTTCTTCTCTAGATTGCCTTGTAGGAGTGACTACAGCTGATGTTTAAACAGATATGCTTGAGGAGTCATAGGTATTAAAAAGCATTATAACATTATAAGTCTTTGTTCATCTGTTTTTGCTCTTTCTCCTACATCTAAAACAACGTTCTCGTTAAAGTTATATTGAATTTTCACTCTAGCTCATTATTTCCATTACATATTCATTAATTATAGTTAAAATAGTCATTCAAGAATACTCCAGCAGTGCAAAGAATACTATTCAGTCCCTATTTTTTCTTCTCCATTCAGACCACCAAGAAATAAAAAAAAAAAGAAATAGCACAATTTAACCAACAAACAGGTAGCTGAGGAAGCAGAATTTTTACAATGCCAATTTTGTGCTGCTTTATTTTGCTTTTGTTCCTTTTCCTTTTGAAGCTTCTCAAATAATAATAGTTATTTTATTAATGTTTCTTGTATGTCTCAATTTGTGTACAGATTAATATTTAATCTAAAAAAATTCTTAATACGGTGATGTCTAAACATATCTGTATGCATTGGTAATATAGTTCTGTGTTTATTGACTGCTCCCTTTCCATATGGCACAGTCCAAGCTTTCTCCTTCACATGACAGAACAATCTTTGCAGAAAACCATTAACAGTCTCTGAAGGTCAGATTCACAGTAGATCACCATGAGCAGAACAGTGCCAGTCTCTCTTTGGCCATTGTATAATAGCTCATATTCATCCATCGAGGTCCAAGGTTAACTTTGGCTGAGGACCTAAATATATTACGCATTTCTGTGAGGAAAATAAATGGTAACAATAGTCCACCTGCCACTTCGATTCAGCCTCTTTTCACATGGAACAATTAGTTTCCTGCATTCAACTTCAGTTTGAAGGAGTTCTGGAGATAAGGTGAAGAAAACTTTTGGCAGGTTAAGTAGCAGAGTGAATTTTAGATAGTTTGAGTGCAATAGCCAGACCTGGGTTTGACTAGGACACAAACTTCAACATCCCTGTTCCTGCAGTAGACATCATGGTGGGCTTTTTATTAATTGCAAATAGGTAAAAATTTTTTATTCCATTTTCTTTGACTGATACCAAGGAATTACAGAACAGATGAGAATGACAGGGACCCCTGGATATCACCTGGTCCAACCCCCCTGATCAGAGCAGGGTCAGCTAGAACGGGTTGCTCAAGGTCATGTCCAGTCAGGTTTCAAGTATCTCCAAGGATGGAAACACTGCAGCCTAGCTGGGAAACTTGTTCCTATTCCAGTTAATCATCCCTACAGTAAAAAAGAAAGATATTCTTATGTTTAAATGGAACTGATGTTTAAATAGAATTGCCTGTATTTCAGTTTGTGCCCATTACTTCCTATTCTGTCACTGGGCACCACTGAGAAGAGTCTGGCTCTGGTTGCTTGCTGCCTCCCATCCATGTGCATATCAGTTGATCAGTGTGTCAATCAGTGGGGAGGCTCTGATCTATAGTAAGTATGAACATATAATGAATTAATATCAATGCTTCTTCCATGACACTTGAAATTCTTCATTCAGATCTGCCCCAAACCTGTTTGGCCACCAAAATTCATAAAATGGAGATATCACTGCCTTATACAAAACCTGCCTACTGTGTAATGACATGTGGCAAAGTTACTGTCCGCTGGACATGTTCTTAATTTACCATGTGCCTTACTTGAAGTCTTCGGGACTGATTTGCAGCCATAAAGAAGACTGTAGAAGCCGTACATTGAACAACAAAGTACTAGATATTAATAGTAAGTGTTCCGACAGTCAGTCTTTGTCACAAAATTAGTGGATACTGAAAATAGGGAGACATGAATATTTGTGAAGCTATCAGGCATTAAAAACATGGAAAAATATTAAGAAGGAAATTCTGTCTGCATAGTCACGCGGATATAAAATTTCAAGCCACACACTGACCTGTGAAGAACAGGAAAACACTAAACAGTACCCATTAAGTGAGAAGCATCGTTTATAGGTACTAAATGAAAAATAGATCCACTGGAGAGGACAAAGTGTTCAAGCTGTATGTAACATAATACATGAGGGAGTAAATTGCAGCTGCTGAAATTTTGCCTTTACCTAAGTTTGCGTCATTTTGTGTACTTCAGGTTATGTTTCTCTAACACTCAGCAGCTGTGAAAGAAGTCAGAGAAAAGAAAGAATCATAGAATCATAGAATGGTTTGGTTGGAAGGGACCTTAAAGACCATCTGGTTCCAACCCTCTGCCATGGGCAGGGACACCTTCCACCAGACCAGGTTGCTCAAAGCCCCGTCCAACCTGGCCTTGAACACTTCCAGGGATGGGGCAGCCACAGCTTCTCTGGGCAACCTGTGCCACTGCCTCACCACCCTCACCATGAAGAATTTCTTCCTAATATCTCATCTAAATTTTCCCTCTTTCAGTTTAAAGTTGTTACACTTTGTCCTATCACTGCATGCCCTTGTAAAATGTCCCTCCCCAGCTTTCCTGTAGGCCCCCAAAACAGAAGAAAGAGATCTCATCTGGGGACATTAAATTCCAAATACAAATATAGGACTGCTATAGTGTTGCTAGACAGAGACATAGCGAAGCCTGAGACTATTGCCTTTTATCTGCCTTCAGGTTAATACAGAAATCTTTGAACTACGGAAGTAGTTGTCCTGTATGCCTAGATATTTCATCTGTCACACTTTGCTATGCAATTAGTGGAAACACATGGAGCACTTAAATCTAAAAACATCATCATTCAAAAACTTAGAAATGGACATGTTTTTATATTCTCCTAGTCTCTCAGACTCCTTCATTTTCAGTTTTGACAGGTTCTTATTACAGTTTTACTCTTCACTCTACTATATTTAAGGATCTGCCAGTGTTTCCATTGTAAGTTCCTATTTTAATGGCTCTATAGCTCAATTGCTATGAAAAAAAATCAAAGGAGAAAATAAAAAGAAGGGTGTTTCAGAGCAGAAAAAAGAAAAAATTATTTGAGTTTGCAGGTGAAATTTGTAATCAATTTTATAAAATCCTTTGGTTAGTACATGTTGTGTTATGTTTTTAAATATGAACATGTATTTGCATGTAAGAAATATATATTATATGCTTTCTTCATAATCATGGTGGTAGCTTTCCAAAAGAATTTCAGTTCCGTCTAACTGTCACATGCAACTTTTGTTTAAACAGAAAACTGTGCACGGTGAAGGCAAAAGAAAGTATATATGTAAAATGAATGGAAAATTACTCTGAACTGTAATTTTCAGTTTGTCTATTGGTCCTCAAGCTGCACCAGGTTCAACTTGTATCTGGCACAAGCTTTTCTGCATCTGTGCGATCAGCCAAACAGACAGCACAGTAGCTCAGTCTACTCCCCTTACACTTTTGGGTGAAAACACCACAGCTTTTTTTTCCTGGTAATAAATAAAGATCTTCAGAATTCATTCAACTATAGGAGCAGTTTATTAAGTAGTTTGAAGATTTTACTTTGTGTCCCCAGTCAAATATCGAAAGAAAATGGCCACTCGTGAGTTTCAATTAGTTTAATAAATAGCATTTCCCACAGGCTACCAAATGAATTCTGTGGTTATATTCAAGGAAATTGTTATCTACAAGATCCTAAATGACTTCTCTGAACTGAAACAACCCAGTCTTTCTTCCCAGGAACGGTATTCAGGACAATTCTGTTATTTCTCCTTAAAACAGTACTTCATATATTGCTATATAGCTATTTAGGCAGTTGCTGACTCTTTTTAGGGAAATAACGCTTGGTTCTAATACAGAAGTGTATGTTTAGGTAACAGTGCGTTGGAGTATACATTATTTTAGAAAAACATTCTCTTCTCACTCAGTAGGTTGATGTTGAAGAAGCGTTCTACCATATCTTACCAATTTTCAATTCAAATATAATTTAATTGTGTACAAACAGATATGTAGCTCCCTACAATAACCCCCTTGGCCTCCAGCTGCTTTGTCAGCAGAGTGCAAGTCTCGCATAATTACTTGGTACTACCCGTCAAGCACATGTGGATGTTTTGGACCTCTTCAAGCACCTACAGGTTAGACACCAATACTTAGGGAGCTGAGTCCCATCTGCTATGATCTTGCTTTTTGATATTTCCATAGAATTGCATTTCTCGATTTTTTTCTTAATTACTGAACTGTAAGTATCCCAGATATATATATACCGTAGCCCTACTGGAAACAAAAAGCTGCAGAGCTCAACCTTTTTAGGTTGCTAGGGACCACAAGATATTTGATCTGCTGTATATGCCTTGAATATCTGCTTAGACTACTCAACTAATTATCAGTTGAGCAAAACAGTTCATGAATTCTGATTCTAACTATGATTCATTTCTCTGCTGTTGTTATAAATGGCTGCCTGTTTCTGCACCACACAGGCAAAATATGGTAAGTCATCAGTTGCCTAAAGGTTTTTCTTTGCATAAGGCTCTTCAGCCTATGACTTTCAGCAAAATTTGTCCTTAATAGAAACTTCATCTAAAATTACTGGGAATTTAAACACTTAACTTCATGCCACCAGCTGATCCCCAGATTCCCAAGTGACAATTTAATGATCAAAAAGTACTGAAGAGAGAAAATGCTGAGGACATTAAGAAAGAGAATCTTCATAACAGAAACTCTTATCTTCCTGAGAGAGTTCCGCAAGTCACTTCTTTTCCATTTTTGCATAAATCATGGTCTAATTTAGCTGTAGCAGGCTCATAATGGGAATTAGAGATCTGGTTATGAAGTAGAAAAGGGAAACAATAACCTTGACTAAATAATAAAAACAAATGGCAAGATCATCCCTTCACAAAAAAGGATCTTTGTTCAAAAGCAGCACTGTTTTACTAATTGATTGTAATACACAACAGGAGTTGTGTACTCAGCATGAGTTCTCTTACAGAGAACATGATTAAAGAAACACTCCAGTACCCATCATGCCTGAAATGTTTCCTGCTTTGTGGACCTTAGGCAAGAGATTTGCTTTTCTGTACCTATGGATGCAGTTAGGTCTGGTTTCAGGGGCACCTTCCACCAGACCAGGTTGCTCAAAACCACATCCAACCTGGCCTTGAACACTTCCAGGGATGGGACAGCCACAACTTCTCTGGGCAACCTGTTCCAGTGCCTCACTGGAACAATAAAAGTGATTTAAATATTTACTCCTGAGGTCATGATTCTCAGAGAAGAAAAGTCTCTGGATCCTTGACAGCAGAAGAGTTCAGTTACTAATTTCCA